>NC_090265.1:26769943-27070776 GCF_040414725.1 Anabrus simplex | reverse complement strand
GCTGCGAAATAACTGAAGAAATTGTGTAGAATGACTCTTGGATCCAAGAAGCATAATGAAAGGTGATTTAGAAAACGATGAAGTCTCTCAGCTACGAGAACTTTCACCATCAGAATATCTTGAACCAAACACAGTGTTTAGGGAGCTAGTTGGTAGTTCATGTAGATTGATATGATTACCATTCTTCTTTCCCTGAATTTAGAATATCGGCATTCTGTGGAAACTGTAGTGAAGGCTTAATGGATCCAAGTCAGTAATGTTGATAGTGAAAGGTGTCCGACTCGTTGGCTGAACGGTCAGCGTACTGGCCTTCGGTTCAGAGGGTTTCGGGTTCGATTCCCGGCCTGGTCGGGGATTTTAACCTTAATTGGTTAATTCCAATGGCACGGGAGCTGGGTGTATGTGTTGTCTTCATCATCATGTCATCCTCATCACGATGCGCAGGTCCCCTACGGGCGTCATTAGAAAGACCTGCACCTGGTGAACCGAACCCGTCCTGGGATATTCCGGCACTAAAAGCCATACGACATTGTTGTTGTTGTTAGTGAAATGTCATTTTCAACACATTGTAATATAATGTCTGACAAGAGGGAAGACCCCCAGTGGTGCCGCCTTCACTGTGGTCCACATCCTCACAGAGTGCGCCGATTTCTTCGGCCTAAGACGGTACCTCGGCCTGCAGGAAACACTCGAACTCACGCTAGCCGATTATGCTCATCTCGTCATTCGCTTTATGTATGAGAGTGGATGAGAGTGGGTATGTAAATTACAAGTATTCTGTTAATCAGGGAATTCATGTTCCCTTTTGATTTGTTAGTGAACCTTTCGGCTTCATACAATACCTTTATGTTTGTTTTATTTTGTACTTCTTTTCAAAATTCCTTCGTTGAATAAATAATTTCGTTTTATTTTAAATTTCTTTTCCACTTTATCTGTTCAGAGAGGATGATTACCGAGTTGTACTTCCTCTTAAAGCAAAAATCGCCGGGCTGAGAGGCGCTGGCCTTCTGACCCCAACTTGGCAGGTTCGATCCTGGCTCGGTCCGGTGGTATTTGAAGGTGCTCAAATACGTCAGCCTCGTGTCGGTAGATTTACTGGCACGTAAAAGAACTCCTGAGGGACTAAATTCCGGCACCTAGGCGTCTCCGAAAACCGTAAAAGTGTAGTTAATGGGACGTAAAGCAAATAGCATTATTAAAACAAAAATCACAATCACCACCACCACTCTGACCCCCAGTAACATGGAACTCGTGGTATCTCTGTCTTACAGACATATGTGTAAATTATGTATATAGTCTAGGTCCTATTTGCCATTGTGGCAGGATGACATATTCCCAAATATCGATACTTTGATATAATTATGTATGTGTTTTGATCAGGAGCATAACTTTCATGTTTCTTGCACATACCTAAAAATAAAATTGTTGTTTTCTGAAAATATGCTATCAACTAACTTTTGGTTTCGCTTTAATTTCTGAAAAGTGGAAATAAAATATAACGAAATTATAAACAAAATAGCGAAAAATACGCCGTAATAACGTTAAAAAGTAAATAAATATAATAATAATAATAATAATAATAATAATCTCTGATTATATTTGGAGAACAGAGAGGATTCCAGAAGAATGGAAAGTGGCCCTAATACACCCAATACGTAAAAAAGGGGACAAAGAAAAGGTTGATTGCTACAGAGGCATCTCTCTTCTGCAAATTGCATACAAGGAATTCTCAAAAATTTGCTGAATAGAGTGGAAGCGTCTCTGGACAAGCAACTGGGTGAGTATCAAACTGGATTTCGAAAAGGTAGATCTTGTTCAGAACAAATACTTAACTTAAAATCCATATTGAATTCAAAGGACATTGTTGTGACTTTTGTAGATTTTGAAAAGGCCTTTCAATCGGTTGATAGAGAAACCATGGATAAAACAATTCGTGAATTTGGAGTGAAAACTAAATTGGAAAACCTAATACGTGAGACACTTACTGACACAATTTCAAAAGTGAAATTTATGGGTGAGGTATCAAAACGTATTAAGGTGGAATGTAACGCTTAAAGAACATAACATTTTGCCGGTAACTTTGGGGAGAAAGAACAAAGGCATTGAAATAAATTGCCTAGTATTTGTAGACGATTTGGCTATATTGTCAGAAAACCTAACAAGTGCAACAACACAAATCAATCTCTTGGAAGAAACAGCCAACAAGATAGGTTTTAGAATTTCTCTAGGAAAAACAAAATTTATTACAAACATCAAGAACGCTCCAAAATGTTTGCTCCAGATATTGGTGAAGTGAATGCTTTGTACTAAATTATAGATTAGATAAACTTTGAGGTACTAGAAAGGAGAATCATGAGAGAAATCTTATGCCCTGTGAGAACAACAGAAGTATGGAAATTAAGATGTAATGATGAAATATACAGGAACATAGAAAACATAACAGAAACCATAAGAAAAAGGAGATTGCAATTTTTAGACATATTTACAGAATGGATGATTCCAGATTAACAAAAAGGATTTTTCAAGTACTTTTGGGGAAAAAAAGCAACAACTAGCTGGATTCAAGAAGTAAAGAAAGATTTAGAAAGAAATAATATAAGAAAAGAAGAAACTATGGACAGCGAGATTTTTATCAAGAGGGTAGTAAGTATGGAGGGATTCCAAGGAAGACTGAACAAGAAACCTGGTGCGAAGTGGTCCGAGGGCAGAAAAAGAAAAAAAAAAACAAAAAAAAAACAGCATAGTGAAAGGATGAAGGAATATTGGAAGGAACAGAAGAGAAAACGACCAAGTATGAAGAATTGAATTGAAATTGGCACGTGGTCCTTAGCAGGCCTCGTCGAAAATAATAATAATAATAATAATAATAATAATAATAATAATAATAATAATAATAATAATAATAATAATAATAATAATAATAATCTCCGAAGACCGTAAAAGTAGTTAGTGGGACGTAAAACAAAATAATAATAATAATAATAATAATAATAATAATAATAATAATAATAATAATAATAAACACTGAAAAGAAGAGAGGACAAACTGCAGCCTTGGCTCACTCCTTTCTGAATTGCTGCTTTCTTTTCATAGCCCTCGATTCTTATCACTGATTTTTTGTATAGATTGTAGACAATCCTGTTTTCCAGGAACATACTTTACACATATTAGGCTATAATGTACATCGATGACTTTCTTTTGAAACCTCTTCCTACCCATTATATTCCTTAAGACTGGTCACGCCTCCCAGCCACATATTTATATGCAGTCCATCAGAATAATTTTCTTTGTGTTCATTTTCATATGCTGATGTGTAAAGGAAGATGGTCCTTACCATACCGTATTGCAGGGATGTTGTTCGCATGCCGAATTTACGCACTTATGTAGTATACCAGGTGTATGCACAAGTCTTTTCTGGTTTCACTAAGAGATGGCTCCAGCGAACAGTACGCAGTACACAGACGTCAGTTTGTTCGTCTGACATTAACCTACCAGCACACACAAACACTAGCGTCTGTGTTGTATCGTCCAGTGATGATGTCGACGTTTGTACCTGAAAAATAACGTTTGCTTTTCTTATTTAATCAAAAGAAAAAGGTGGTGGAAAGTCATCGTTTCCTGGTAGAAACGTATGGTGAACACACTCCATCGATTAGAACATGTGAGACATGGTTTCGACAGTTTAAACGTGGTGATGACAGTGCGCGCTCCGGTAGACCACAAAAGAGCGAAGACGAGCAATTGCAGGCGTTACCCAACTCAAACTGAACGCTATCGCCAACAAATGATTAATTTAAATCAAGCATTGATCGAAAGACGACCGAAATGGGCTAGAAGGTATGGCAAAGTGATTTTGTTACACGACAATGCGCCATCTCACACAGAAAAGGAAGTGAAAGACATCTTGAAATCACTCGGATGGGACATCCTTCCGCACCCGCCGTACTGCCCCGACCTGGCACCCTCTACCACCTCTTCGCATCACTGGGGCACGCGCTCGCAGAGCAGCACTTGCAATTTCGAGGAAGTTGGAAAATGGCTCGACGAATGTTTTGCCACAAAAGACAAGAAGTTTTTCTGGCATGGTATTCATAACTTACCTGAAAGATGGGCGAAGTGTAGGGCCTATAAAAGCCGATGGCCAATAGTTTGAATAAACAAAAGAAATGAATTTCGCTTGAAAATTATGCGTTTCCTTTCCCACAAAAACCGGCAAAATGTTTATAGGCCTACACCTGGTAATGTTTTTAAGTTTCATTTTCCTTTACACATTACCATAGGGAAATGAACACAACGAAAGTTATTCTGATGGACTGCATAACTTAAAAATATGTGGCTGGGAGGCGTGACCAGTCCTAAGGAATATAATGGGTAGGAAGATCATTGAGACATGCGAAGTTTTAAAACAAAGCCATCGATATGTCTGGATTCAGGACAACTTTCTCTGTTCAAGGAAAAGAAAAATCAAGACATGAATTCTGATTCCTTTTCACGTCGAGGTGCCCTTAAGAAACCTCGGGAACATTTAAAATTACTGGCAAAAATTAGGCACTTAATGGGTTAAATTAGAAGTCGTAAACAACATTGAGATAGTGGGTTCGAACCCCAATGTCGGCAGCCCTGAAGATGGTTTTCCGTGCTTTCCCTTTTTCACACCAGGCAAATGCTAGGGCTGTACCTTAATTAAGTCCACGGCCGCTTCCTTCCCACTCCTAGGCCTTTCCTGTCCCATCGCCGCCATAAGACCTATCTGTGTCGGTGCGACATAAAGCAACTTGCAAAAAAAAAAAAATAATAATAAAAAAAATTAAAAAAATTGAAGGACAGTAAGTAAAAAGCTAAACATTTGGTAACAAACATTTAATAAATTAATTTCTATGTACAAAGTTTTTAACAAAAAGCTAGTAGCCGTACAAGTACGGGTTGTAGCAGAGCGCTGAGAGGGGGAGGGGGACCGACAGGCGCGCATGCGCAGTGTGGGTCCGGGAATGTTTCTTGAGGTGATCTTTACGACCGAACCGCTTGCCGCACGTCGAGCAAGCGAAGGGCCGCAGTCCGGAGTGGATCCGTTTGTGGCGCGTCAGTTCTTCGTTCCGCGTAAACGTCTTGCCGCAGGAGGCCACGTCACACTTGAATGGCCGCTCACCTGCAACACAGGATTGGTGGAGATGTAATGAGGTCCTAACCTGTTACTTTCAAAGTACAGTACCACTTAACCCTCAAATGGTGAGGTGGGGTCAAAACTGGCACCAATACAAAAACGTACACATTCTAAATGTATTTGAAAAGACCAAAGAAGCATTCACAGTGTCACCCTCAGAAGTTATTGTATAGCCCATGTGAATGTGTTAACAACTGGGTATGATTTATAGACAGAATGGTATTCCTCCACCAAACTGCAGTAGGAATTGCAAAATTCTACAATATACTAATTTTCATCTTTAAAGAGACAAATGATTAGCCCACCCGGTGGTCATGATCGTGGAAGGCGTTGGAGTCTAAACGGTCTGACACCGTGTTTAGACGGTTCGAGTCCCGTTGGTAGAAACAAATTTTCATCGTCAGAATGTTGTCGGGCATGGTAGGGGAGGTGGTGGTATACAATTTCTAATCTCTAGATTGCGCGCTAAAAGCCTGGAATAAATTCCAAACCTCTCCGCGGTGCTCATATGTAGTGAGGGCATATGACGCTGTTGATGGTGATTCGTCCGTCGGATGGAGACGTTAAGCCTTGGGGAGACCCCTATGTGCTATTCGACAGGAGTAGGCTATGTGCCGGCACCGGGTTTCACCCTCTCCCTACTATCAGATATCACGTCATTCATTTCATCTCATTAATTCCTCTGATGAGGTTGATGTCAGGAAAGGCATCCAGTCATAAAAAACCCGCCACGACAGATTCATCTCACCTCATACCCGAGCACTTAGAAAAACGGGCAAGGGGTGGACAAAGAGACAAGTGATTCCAAAATTTATACTGAGAAATCAATATCAAACCTTATCAGAGTCTAAAAATAGAGAAATGAAAAAAGAAAAAATCGTTTTCCTTTGGTTTCGCAAGCGGTGAAGTACTTCACAATCTGTTCTCTGGATAATATTCGCGGCAAGGTACGGAACGGCATCTTTGGCTGACTGAGCGGCTGCAGGCTGCTTGTCCGATTCCGCTTCAGAACTTCCAAATTGAAACTCCACCCATCTCTTGCATTCTTCCCATCCAAATCATCATTTCGTACACTGTTCACAACGTCTGGAAAATCGGGGTCAGTGATAGAAAATTTACTCGAGAACAAAAGTTGTATAGAAACATGTGAACTGCAATATTTGCGCGAAGAGTTGAAGTTTATTGCGTCAAATTCATAAAATGTATAAGACGATAAAATACAGGATGGCCCAAAAGTCTTTTAACATTTGATGAGGCAATACTTGGCGGATTTTGTAGGTAGAGAGGTAATAGGCTAATTGATACACATGATTGACGTGACATGGGGTTTCACTGACACCAAGTACTCTAAATAAAGCTTCACTAGCAGTGCGTTTTCTGATAACGTCAATACGCCGCGATTGCAGCCGCATCTGACGCTCTCTCTACGAATAAAATATTTTCATTCTTGCCCCGAAGTGGGAGGCGTGCTCTTAGACGGTGACGCCGTTTCTCAGGCCGGGAGATTTGTTACGGTGAAGGAGATGCTCGGAGAAGGTGAGGGGATTGGCGGCCGTGGAACTGTTCCGGCATTCGTCTTAGTGCAAGAGAATGGAAAACTACGGAAAACCATTCTCAGGACAGCCGACGGTTGGGGCCAGCCCTGTCCGTCTTCCGAATGCAGAGGCGTAGAGCTACGGTAGAGCCGTGGCCACTCCTCCTCTGCTCGGTTGGCCGGTCAGAGTGCAGAGCTGTTGGAGCACGGACGAGCCGTGGTCACTTATGGGCCGAGGCCCACTTTGAATCCACCGACCACGCACTCCCTCACGACAGCTCTTTTATACCGTACACAGGTCTCATGCTTCATCACTGACGTGTTGCTGTCCAGCGCCATCTGTTGGCCTGTTTGTACACTCGTCGGTGTCCACGGCCGACTTGACGCGTCGCTCTAGCTAGGCGGTCTCAATAAAACCCCATGTCATGTCAATCATTACCTCTCTACCTCCAATATTCCGTGAAGTGTTGCCTCGTCAAATGTTAACGTTATTCTTACTCAAACGGTGAGGTGGGGTCAATAATGGCACCACTATTATTTCAAAATTGGATAGAACGAAGACGGACAATGTTAGTGAACAGTCGCTTAGGGCTGAGGGTAAGGTACTGTACAAGGCAAAGCAATAGTTACGGAGTAGGCCTAAAGCGAGCAATGACCCCACCACACCATTTGAGGGTTAAACTACGAAGCCAATACTACCTATGGAACACATAATTATACAGACAATTAACAGATATTACAGTAGGCCTGCAGGCTACGGAGGCAGACAGTATATCATTGCAACACCGCATTTTCCTATGTAAAAGTTCTGGTTTCATCTTAATGGCCGTGTGAAGAGTCGTAGCTATCGCTATTGGTGTGCAGAAAATACTGATGGTGTTTATGAACTCTCATTATGATAGGAAGGCACCACAAATGCCATCAATGTCTATTTCTGCGTCTCGCATGCAGTAGGCCTACCTTTTCTCATACTCTTTATCCAAAATTACCATTTTCATTGTGTTATTTTGTTTTTTCTATCGAGTTCAGTATGTGAATTAATGTTATATCCAGTGTTCCTCTTAATTCAGTGTAAAAGTGTCAAGTGCTCCAGTGATCTACATAATTTATAGTGACATTTTGGACTATATACGCTCCCAGAAGAATTTCTTTTCTCGTTTATATGCTCACTGTTCGGCTATTCATTATTTTCTTGTATTTATGTACCATTATGTTGCTGTATTATCTCTTTGATCAATAAAAGGGGGATAGCAGGGGCCTAACTATGGCGGGTGCGATGCGGGTATGCTCTGGGGCCCGTCGTGTGGGCTCGCGGTGACCTCTACGCCACATCGACCCTCTCCTTCTTATGCATGTACGACACATACTGCGACAAATGGTTCTTCTCCAATTTAATTCATATTTCTCTAGGCCAAAGAGCTACACGTTTAGCTGGCGGCCCGCCCATACACCACTCTGGTGTTGGGAATGAAATAACCTTGTGAAATGAAATGAAAATTATGATAGGAAGATTGGTGTTTGGTGTGCTGTTAGTTCAAGACGAATAGATGTTTACATATATTTAGTTTCTCTCTTCTTTAACATCAGAAATAATAATAATAATAATAATAATAATAATAATAATAATAATAATAATAATAATAAATGTTTGAGTCACGTAGCTGCCAGCTTGCATTCGGGAGACTGCAGGTTCAAACCCCACTATCAGCAGATCTGCACATTCTGTACTCAGAGCTAAACCAACGTAAGCCACATTTTAGCCATTTTACAGGAGAGAGGAAAGACGTCAGTTGTAGAGCATTTTTGCAGCATTATGACTTAGGCGATAAATATTCATCATTGTTCTTGGTATATTTTGTGTAATTTTGGTCACTGAACACATTCACTAATATAATGTACGCTTAAAATGGTTATTATCATTCAATTGCCATAAAAATAAAGTGCCAGTGGAGTTACGTTTATATGGCTCTAAGTTTCATAAAATGTGACTTACGTTGCTTTAGGTCTCAGGTACAGATTTGTAGGTCCTCTATTCGTTAGTTTGAGAGATGTAGGTACACATCACTTTAAAAATACCAAAATATTCCAGCAAAATAATGAGTTATGTATTTTACGAAAATCGTGTAAACCCACACTCATAGATGCCGACAGACGAGCGCACCATTATCGCCTACACCTATGCCTTCGAAGACAGGCGGCATACACAGATGATGGATGCAATGAAGCTATGAGTTACACACCGTGCCCTCACTCCAGGCGGTTGTACTCCATTTCTGGCAATGCATGCAACGGAAGTAATAAAGCGGTATGCGCTATTTAGCTAAAACCAAAGCCTTCTCTGACACTTGGTTTCTGAAATGAGCAAGTTTCAAGAAAAGCATGTGAAGAATGAAGTAATTTTAACCAGAACTTACTGAACATCAATAGAACTGGTTTCTTAAGGAGACACTAATTTAATCAGGAAATATCGAGGAAGTGACAGCGCGGTTCAAATTCATGTAGTTATCAGCTTGCATTCGGGAGATAATGGGTTCGAACCCCGCTGTCCGCTGTCACACCAGGCAAATGCTGTACCTTAATTAAGGCCACGGTCCCTTCCTTCCCAATCCTAGCCATTTTCTGTCCCATCGTCGCCATAAGACCTATCTGTGTCGCTGCGACGTGACGCAAGTAGTAAACAATAGATTCTTCTTCTTCTTCTTCTACCGCTTTTCCCCCACACCTGTCTCTCTCTCTCTCTCTCACACACACACACACATACGCACGCACGAGGATTTGGCCCTGTTTACGGCCGGATGCCCATCCTGACGCCAACCCTATGTGGAGGGATGTAATCACTAGGCCCGGATTCATATGCACTAAAATAAAACAAAATACGCTCACCAGAAACATCATTTAATTTTAACTCACTTTTAACTTGATAAACGTGAAATAATTCCTTGCAAAATGATGCATGGCAGTAGATTTCAACAGTTTTTCAATGTTTTCAGGAGTCCATGACTCTCTGTTGTCGGCCAGAATTAATTTATACGCTGAAAATGATCGTTACACTTCGACGGACGTAACTGGGCAATACTTCTACACTGGCACTGACTGCTCGAAACATTCTTCTGGCAAATACTTAGGCATTTTTACAGTTTACTCTGGTGAAACACTGAAATAGACGAAGAGCAAGTTATCAGATGAACGCACTTGTTTAAGCAAACCTTGGGAAGGTACTGTAAGGAGGAGGAAGGAATGTCAGAGGGAAGGAAATAACTGTTGAGAGAATGAAACCTTTTTCCTTGACCAGGGAATGCTTCTTATGTTGCCAACGGATATACAACATACAGAGTTCATTAGATTTTTAATTTAGTTCAGAAATCTTAGATAATTGATCACACATAAGACAAAAATATGTCTGTATATGCACTAACGTTCAAAATATGCATTTATATGCCCCTAGTAATCACTAATGCGTGTTTCTGAGGTAGTTGGTAGTGTAGTGTGTTGTCTGAATACGCAGAGCAGGGTGTTGGGACAAACACGAACACCTAGTCCCCGAGCCAGAAGAATTAATCAAACATGATTAAAATCCCCGATCCAGTCGGGATCGAATCCGGGACCCTCTGAACCGAAGGCCTCAACGCAGACCATTCAGCCAAGGACTCGGGCAAATTGAAGAAAAATAAAAATAATAAATATATTAAGATAAATAATCAGAAACTAATACATTTCTTTGTGGAGTTAAAATCTGATTTTTAGGATTCGAATTTCCCTTTGTTGTTCGTTCGTTGTCGTTTCCTCGCTCGCTCACGATTCTATTAACGTTTTGAACGAATTTACTGTGACAAGATGGCCAGCTTCTCTCTTCACAGCAAGTTTGAACCATTCATGTTCTTCATTAAGCCATGAGCGACGCCCCACTACCAATGAGATCAAAATCGATCCGTATCAGCTTCCACGAGCCACCCTGCATGATTCATCCGACAAATGAAGGCTTGAAGATTAGGGCTGATGGACTCCAGCTGCGGCGATTGGGAGGACATTTCCTTACCATTTGGAACAAGGACAAGTTCTGCTCTTTGCTCTATAAAGAAATATTCCGTAATTTGCCTAAATATAACTCTGTGATAACAACGTAAATAATAATAATAATAATAATAATAATAATAATAATAATAATAATAATAATAATAATCATGCACAAAAATTCACGGCAACAAAATATGGCTAAATTAAACGAGTATCACAATTTAAGGTCCGCCTCTGTGGTGTAGTGGTTAGTGTGATTAGCTGCCACCCCCTTAGGCCCGGATTCGATTCCCGGCTCTGCAACGAAATTCGAAAAGTGGTACGAGGGCTGGAACGGGGTCCACTCAGCATCGGGAGGTCAACCGAGTAGAGGTGGGTTCGATTCCCACCTCAGCCATCCTGGAAGTGGTTTTCCGCGGTTTCTCACTTCCCCTCCAGGCAAATGCCGGGATGGTACCTAACTTCAGGCCACGGCCGCTTCCTTCCCTCTTCCTTGCCTATCCTTTCCAATCTTCCCATCCCCCGCAAGGCCCCTGTTCAGCATATCAGGTGAGGCCGCCTGGACGAGGTACTGGTCATTCTGGCCAGTTGTATCCCCGACCCAGAGTCTGATGCTCCAGGACACTGCCCTTGAGGCGGTGGAGGTGGGATCCCTCGCTGAGCCCGAGGGAAGAAACAAGCCTGGAGGGTGAGCAGATTAAGAAAGAATCACAATTTAAGCATCTTGCTGAAACAATTCATGAAAATGGACTCCAAACAAAAGGCAATGGAATTAGATGCCAAAAAGATGGAAACTGCACATCGACTAACCCAAAATATCTTTAACAAAAAATGCATCCCTAAGCATACAAAACTTTGACATTACAATACAATCATTAAACGAGAATATCTTTATGGATCAAAGATGCGAATTTTGAACAGGAAAGCAGACATTGGAAACATTAAGAAAAACGAACGCAAAATCATAAGAAAAATTATAGGCCCGAAACTAACCATCGGAAAATACAAACTTAGAGGCAGACAGGAAATCAAACAATGCACAAATACTGTAGGGCTATTCACAGTCACATTAGAAAAGGCAGGCTAAGATTCTATGGACATATTAAAAGAATGCGTCCAGACAGACTTACCAAACAAACAGTCGATTTCTATGAAAATAGGAGTGAGGCTAAAACAGACACAATGACATAGATTGGTCAAATTAAAACAGATTTGAATCAATCAATCAATCAATCAATCAATCAAAATCAATCAATCAATCAATCAATCAATCAATCAGTCAATCAATCAATACCGATCTGCATTTAGGGCAGTCGCCCAGGTGGCAGATTCCCTATCTGTTGTTTTCCTAGCCTTTTCTTCAATGATTGCAAAGAATTTGGAAATTTATTGAACATCTCCCTTGATAAGTTACTCAAATACCTAACTCCCATTCCGAAAAACGAATATTTGCCCCAATTTGTCCTCTTGAATTTCAGCTTAATCTTCATAATGTGACCATTCCTACTTTTAAAGACGCCACTCAAACATTCGTCTACTAATGTCATTCCACGCCATCTCTCCACTGACAGCTCGGAACATACCACTTAATCGAGCAGCTCTTCTTCTTTCTCTCAATTCTTCCCAGCCCAAACTTTGCTACATTTTTGTAACGCTACTCTTTTGTCGGAAATCACCCAGAACAAATCGAGCTGCTTTTCTTTGGATTTATTTTTTCAGTTCTTGAATCAAGTAATCCTGGTGAGGGTCCCAGGCCGGCAGGAATTACACCAGATATCCAAAACAGGGTAAACTTAATAACCAAAATTCACTTAAGACTTAATGGGCTTGTTCGCATATAATAATAATAATAATAATAATAATAATAATAATAATAATAATAATAATAATAATAATAATTCTGTGACCTCAGCTATCGTGTTCAGGCATTTTGGCATGAGGCCTTTTGGATTGCCTGCGTGTCAGTTTCAACGTCTCATTTTACTCCACCACATGGTACAGAACTGTTTCTCCGTTGGGTGATCTGTGATTGAGTTTTAAACATCACAAGACATCTTTCACACGTCGTCACCTACTACATTCAGTGCTGAACAGAGTTTTTCCGCTCTTCAAAAATCCAGCAATCTGTGCCGGGTTTTAACCCGCGGTCTTGGGATCGGGAAGCCGACACTCTACCACTGTTCCACACAGCAGTATACACAGAACTGACTTGTTATTACAGTCAGTAATTGAAGAGTAGTGTATTACATAATATACGTGTTTGTGACCTTTTACAAAAAATAAAGGTAAGTCGTTTAAGTATCGTAAGAGATAAAATTGGATCGTATTAATATAAACGGGTATTTATAATTATAGAGTTTAATACCCTAAGCCTCCGTAGCTCAGACGGCAGCGCGTCGGCCTCTCACCGCTGGATACCGTGGTTCAAATTCTGGTCACTCCATGTGAGATTTGTGCTGGACAAAGCGGAGGCAGGACAGGTTTTTCTCCGGGTACTCCGGTTTTCCCTGTCATATTTCATTCCAGCAACACTCTCCATTATCATTCCATTTCATCTGTCACTCATTAATCATTGCCCCAGAGGAGTGCGACAGGCTTCGGCACCCGGCACAATTCCTATCCTCGCCGCTAGATGGGGGTTTCATTCATTCCATTCCTGACCCGGTCTAATGACTGGAAACAGGCTGTAGATTTTCATTTCATTTCATTTTTCAATACCCTCACGTTATTTTCAGGTGCATTGGAGAGAAATTTCTTCATTCTTCAAATATTCCTGGCTAAAATGAAAAGACAATAATGAGATAATTGAATATAGCCTAGTGATGATGAATAAACTGACAAGGTACTGCATACTTAGTGTTAAAATAACCGCGGAAAGTCACTGTTTTAGTTTAGGGTAGTTTTATATGTTTTAAGTTGTAAACTGAACGATATTATCGATAAGTTATGTCCTGTCCTTTTTATACAATTTTGTGCACTGTCCTCTATTTTTATGGACGTATGGTAACCCTACTCCACAGCCGTAGCGCGGCCGCTGCGCCCGGTAGTAAACTGAAATTTATAAAACATAAAACAAAGTGTGCAGTATAATTGTTTTAGACTCAACCAGGCTTGAGCATAGATAGAAAAAACAAACATACAATCGCGCAAAAATCAGAACAATAAAAGTAAAATTGACAATATTTACTTCAGTCATGTTCACGAATCAGTGACGCTGCTGAAGGAAATCAGAGAACATACCTGAACATTTGTTCTGTCAAAATTAGTTTGTATTTACTGAAATATCTTTCAGTGGCTACAATCTTGGTAGGACTCCAGATAGCCCTTCATCACAGAGCTGCGTGGGCAAATTCTAGGTATCTGAGGTTAACACCCAGCAGCAACTACAGGCAGTTCAAGGAGGCGCAAACGCCTTGGTTTAAGTTTCCAGAAGAAAAAATGAAAATATGAATGAAGTTTTATTTTTAAAAACCGTCGGTGTCCCATTTATATCATAGGAAAAATTCGGATTTTGACACCAATGTGTCTTATGCCTGGCGGTGATCTGAAATTACCGGTACAGAATGCATCCCGAAATTTAAAATGAGGAACGAAATTGAAATCAGAATTTAAAATAGAAAACGAAATTGAAATCGGAAATTTAAAATGGGACAAGAAATGTATCTCTAAATTTAAAATGAGAAACGAAAGTGAAATCAGAATTAAAAATAGAAAACGAAATTGAAAAGAGAAATGTAAAGTGGAAAATGAAATCGAAATCCGAATTTAAAATGGGAAAAGACATTTAAGTCAGAATTTAGTAATGGGATGTTACCTAGCAACCATTGATAGATGGCCATGACCGAGATCATTTGACTTTCCCAAAGGAATATTTGACACCATTTTAATACATCGTTTCCAAAATCCATTAACAAGTGGCTTGCAGATCGTGAAAAATGAAAACACAAAGGTACAAGTAGGCTACTTATTTATAAGCATTGCTGTTGCGTAAAATCCCTTACACTGGGGAGAAACAACTTTATTCGGAAATAATGTGCGGATGTTTCATTGAGAAAATGCAATGATAGGCCTACACAGCTTAATGGCGAGTTAAAACTCTAACAATAAACAGAAAACTAAAGTTAAATTTACCTTCCTTACAGTTTGTAACACAATTAAGTTTACATTGGATCTCTGTCCGCCTCCGTGGCTAAATGGTTAGCACGCTGGCCTTTGGTCACAGGGGTCCCGGATTCGATTCCCGGCAGGGTCGGGAATTTTAACCTTAATTGGTTAATTTCGCTGGCACGGGGGATAGGTGTAGACCTATGTGTCGTCTTCATCATCATTTCATCATCATCATCACGACGCGCAGGTCGCCTACGGGAGTCAAATCAGAAGATCTGCATCTGGCTAGGCGAACTTGTCCTCGAACACTCCCGGCACTAAAAGCCATACGCTATTTCATTTTCTTCATTGATTCTCTAGAGTTGATTTTAAGTCCCATATACATGGTGATTTATCTCTTTATTTCAAGTCCTTGGGTTCGTTTTCCGGCCAGTTTAAGGATTTTAATTCTGGACTGAGGAGAAGAACAAAGTTCACTTGATACGAAATTTTCACAAGCTCTTAATAGAGGATGGTTGCCCTCTTGTACTTCCTCGTAAAACAAGTTTTACCACCAACACTTCTGAAGCTCTTAGTTACAGGAAGAAAGCGCACAGTGAGAAGATGACGCTACTGACCGAATATACATAGACGAATAGTAGTTGTCATGGTTACAGTGGTGGCGCTAATTACAGCCCAAAAACAAGTGCCGTGCACGTCGGTGCAAACTTCTAAATTGAAATACAGCTGTTGGTGTTAGTCTGGTCAGTGGAACCATGAGGTAATTTCTTGGCCAGCTAATACACAGAGGTTTATCAATAAAATTGTGCACTTCTGTCGGTTGAGTATTCAGCCCGGAGTTTTGAAATGAAGAGACACATCTCTGTGGTTCGGATTCCACACAAAACTGGATGCCCTGTGGTCGAGATCATGTTATCAACAGTCATGTAAAACTACAAACTGGCTTGCATTTGTTTCATCTTTAAGAGCGTTTTGGGCTAACGAGATTCGAATTTACAAAATAATGGTTGGAGATACATTATTCACAATCTCGTATAAAATAACTTCATATTTTTTAAACTTCGTGCAGCCTTTATGAAAATAATTTCAATACAATAAACGAGTGTATTCAACGAGATTCTTCGGAGAAATCTTGAATTTATCAATACAAGTTTTTAAACTCACCATAACCGATTTGCATCTCTCCTAGAATTACAGTAGGCCTACTCAATACCGTAATGAAAAAAAGTGCGGGATAGGGGTAATTAGACTCAACCAACCTTTATTCGAACAATATATCGTAAACATTATTCATTTGAAGGTCGTTTACTTTTTCACTCTTCTTCGAATCTTCTGAAGAAACTAACTTGTAGATTTGATACAGTCATAGAAATGAGAGCAAGTAGGTCTCATACCGTTTTCTTTATAGGAGATAATCACACATCTTATTTTTCCCATATATATAATACATCTTTAATAATGAAAATATTATTCGCACGGCTGCATTACGGCGTCAGGGTCACAGAGTAATACTGTTTAATTTTCAGCAATTCAGGACATTTGTTTCCAGAATGTCTTCTCACGAAATGACACTACCTATCTGAAATGGTGCTCAGCTTTCTGATCCTAGATGTTCAATGACAAACCTTTTTAGACTGGTTATTTGATTAAACAGTGCAAGATCATCTCTGAAGTAACCTCTCTTCTTCCTCAAGTGAAACAAACACTTATCTACAGTTCCCACTCAGGTTCTTTACCAAGAATTTATAAATTGGCTTCATATTGCCTGATCATTTGCTAATGCAATGTCTAAAAGCCTCCTGTTTCAAGTTCTCCTCGTCAGATAACACTTGATAATAGAAACCGGTGTATTTGCCTGTTTTCTTAATGTTTAAGCGGGGTTGAAAAATTATATTAAAAACCGAATAGTGCCCGGCTAGTCAGTGCACGTAACCGTAGTCTCTCCATCTACAGTATTTAGAAACAGCGCGTGTAGGATTGTGTGGTTTCTGCAGAGCCGCTCCGCCATGTTGAAATGGCGGCGACCACAAAAATAAAGCAATGATAGTCGCAGTCGGTGAGAACACATATTGTACACAAATTATGTTTCATTTATAACCATTATCGGACGATTTATGTAGGCTACTACTTGATCTTAATTTCTTTCTTGTGGAAGGCAGCCAGCGTAAACGTGAAGTGTTGGTGTTTTAAGTCTAGGGCTAAGGCTGTAGGTGTCATTGTGGGTCAGTTTCAATTGTAAATAATCGCGATGGCTTTCTATGGGACAATGAACCACTTCGTAGAGGAAGTTCTTCGGCTCAGTTCCAATTAGAGAATTCCCTGATTACTATTAGGACCTTAAGCCTCTGTAATTTATGTGATAATAATAATAATAATAATAATAATAATAATAATAATAATAATAATAATAATAATAATAATAATAATAATAATAATAATATGAAGCTAATAGTGTTACCTAGGAGATAATGGATTTGGCCATGAATGGCAAGAGAAGAAGAGGGAGACTAAGGTAAGGATATTTAAGAGTCGTTTTAAGATTTAATGTTTTGGGCGTGCAACAAAACGAGGTAACAGAGTTAGTTGCAAATTTATTATTGTGGAAGGGTTTAGTTAATCCACAGAGACTTGCAGACTGAACACTGAAAGACATAACAGACTACTGTGTAAATATTGTAAATAATATCTCACCTTAAGATAGGTCTAGGGAATATTTTATATGTACATGGGGGCTCACCCTCTTTTCTCTTGAACTTCCATATTATGGTAAATAAATAAATAAATAAATAATAATAATAATAATAATAATAATAATAATAATAATAATAATAATAATAATAATAATAATGAAATTTCACGACCTGCACCAACATTCAGAGGAAATCTCAGACACATTTAGGAAAAGACGCTTGAAATTTTACGGACATATTCTCAGAATGAGTAATAAGAGATTTACCAAAAGAATTCTGAACCTTGCTCAACCAATGAAAGTAAAAAGAAAAACACACACAAGAAAAACCAATTGGCTGCTGGAAGTTGGAGAAAGTCTTCAGGAAATGGGTATTACAGATGACATTGTGTTAGACAGATCTAAGTTCAGAAAATTAGTCGACAGTCACCGCTTTATACACCACCCAAGCCCTATCACCAGCAAAACCTGATCATAAGATCGCAAAAAAAGCCACAGCGAGAAGATGAAGAGATTCTGGGAGAAGAAAAAGGCAAGGACATCAGCTAAATAAATTCAATCGCGCTTCTTAGTCGGGCATAACGAAGAAAGGACAATATTATTATTATTCATAATAATAATAATAATAATAATAATAATAATCTGTGGTTAAAATTTCTTCAACTTGTACTAGGTTTAAGACAAGCCAGAATATTACAATTTCGCTTAAAAGGAGGTTAAGGGATTTTGGCAACAACAACAACAACAAATAATACCGAATATTTGTTTTACGAGGTACGTGTTTAGTAAGTTTGAATCTTCATTTAGAAATACATTGTTTTGATTGGCCCAAAACGGAACTGTAAATCCTTTAAATCTTTAATGTGTACTCAATCACCGTACAAATTTTGTCAGTTGAGAGTTTAGCGCAAATATAACAAAACCAGAGAACACTCTTTGCCTGTCAGTATCTGTGATGCTAGAAGCCTAGCTGACCCACTTCTGGATATTGAACAAGGAGTGAATATGTTCAAGTGCTGCACAACATTCGGGTATAAGACTGACAAGTACTGTAGTTGGAACTACTGAAGAAAACGTGAAGGCAGCAGTTGAAAAGGGCTAGAGAAGAAGCTTGATTCAGTGTGGGCAGTAAGAATATTTTGAGATTAGTACAATGTTATATAATACTATAAGGGCCATTTACTAAAACAAAACAAAAAGCATTCTTGAAATAGATGTGACATTTTCTCTGGAGATATAATAGAGCATATTAGATAAATCTAAGAGCAATTGTGGCCATTTTTTTTAGACTTAGGCTGTAATTAAGTGAATTTGTGAACTTACATTATGTAAAAAAATCGGTAAACTGCTAACAAATAATATTATCTGTAGCATTTTGCATTTTGCATAATTAAAGGTTGAGAAATATACCACAAACACTTTTTTCTTCTTTTTTTTTCTGTTTACCCTCCAGGGTCGGTTTTTTCCCTCGGACTCAACGAGGGATCCCACTTTTACCGCTTCAAGCACAGTGTCCTGGAGCTTCAGACTCTGGATCGGGATACAACTGGGGAGGATGACCAGTACCTCGCCCAGGCGGCCTCACCTGCTATGCTGAACAGGGGACTTGCGGGGGATGGGAAGACTGGAAGGGACAGACAAGGAAGAGGGAAGGAAGCGGCCGTGGCTTTAAGTTAGGTACCATCCCGGCATTTGCCTGGAGGAGAAGTTTTTTTTTTTGCTAGGGGCTTTACGTCGCACCGACACAGATAGGTCTTATGGCGACGATGGGATAGGAAAGGCCTAGGAGTTGGAAGGAAGCGGCCGTGGCCTTAATTAAGGTACAGCCCCAGCATTTGCCTGGTGTGAAAATGGGAAACCACGGAAAACCATTTTTAGGGCTGCCGATAGTGGGATTCGAACCTACTATCTCCCGGATGCAAGCTCACAGCCGCGTGCCTCTACGCGCACGGCCAACTTGCCCGGTGGAGGAGAAGTGGGAAACCACGGAAAACCACTTCCAGGATGGCTGAGGTGGGAATCGAACCCACCTCTACTGTTAACCTCCCGAGGCTGAGTGGACCCCGTTCCAGCCCTCGTACCATTTTTCACATTTCGTGGCAGAGCCGGGAATCGAACTCAGCCCTTCACACTAACCACTACACCACAGAGCCGGACACAAAAATTTCATGCCGGTATAAATAAAAGTTTCTGGAACGTAAATTTTCCCTATGGGTGAGCGTTGAAAGCTATCGTTCACCCTTTCTTTACTGCGAAATTTGTGAAAAATTCTCATAATATTATATAATTCCAAATTTTCAGTTAAATATGGATCTAGGAATTGTTATAATTATGGACTACTTTTAGGAACAATGTGAACGGTTTTCCCTAGTGTTCTCCAATTCTTTGAGACATTTGACCAGAATACTTTTTTTTCAATTTGCTTTACGTCACACCGACATAGATAGGTCTTATGGCGACGATTGGATAGGAAAAGCTTAGGAGTTGGAAGGAAGCGACCGTGGCCTTAATTAAGGTACATTCTCCTGGTGTGAAAATGGGAAACCACGGAAAACCATCTTCAGGGCTGCCGACAGCGGGATTCGAACCCACTATCTCCCGGATGCAAGCTAACAGCCGCGCGCCCCTAACCGCACGGCCAACTCGCCCGTTAATTTAAATTCTTTGTTTGCAGTTTTCTTCCTTTCTATTTTGAAACGAAATTATATTACTATCTTCAGCAAGGGAAATTTCATATTCTGATGGTGAAAACTGTAGTGACTTTGAAACGAAAATGAACCTTAGTATTACTGTTTTACAGCTGACGAAAACATTCCACAAGGATTTTGGGAAGAATGCAGTGATAATCGGTGTATTTCAGTACAGAATCACCGATGAGTTTGAAGGCGGATTGCTGACTGACCCGTAATTTTTCCCCTTACTTTGAAAACAAATTGACTCCAGCGATGAATGTTATACCTACTAATTTCGAAAGCATTTCTAAATAATTGCGCTGCATAACTTAAATTGTTATTCCTTCTATGTTTATTTGGTTACTAGTGTAATCATAAATCTGCAGTTAGTTTGCATAAGACTTTAAATTTCTTCAGCAATCACATGTCAGAAGTGGCACAACTGCGTAGGTGGTGGTCACAACAAATAAGTGAATATCTGTGAAAGGTTTGATATTTTACTGTCGGAAAACTTTGAAAATGAGTCAAGTACAAAAGGCCACTTCTGTGCTTATTTCTGTAAAACGCTTCGAGTCGCACGTTGGTGAGCGTGAAGGGGTGGATGCCGAGGCAACCGTAAACTATTATAAAAGTAAATCTGTACCTGAGAGCGAAACCAACGTGTCACATTTCATGAAACTAAGAGCCATAAAAACGTAAGTCCCCTGGCATTTTATGTTTGTGGCAATAAAATAATAATTAAATATTTTAAGTGTAAATTATATAAAAGAATGTATTCAGTGATCAAAATTGTACAAAATATATCAAAAACAATGATGAATATTTATTGTCTAAGTCTCAATGCAGCAAAAATGCTCTAAATTGACGTTTTTCTTCTCTCCTGTAAAATGTTTAAAATGTGACTTATGTTGGTTTAGCTCTCAGTACAGAATATACAGATGTGCCGACAGTGGGGTTCGAACCCACTATGCCCCGAATGCAAGCTGACAGCTTCTTGACCCAAACATTATTATTATTATTATTATTATTATTATTATTATTATTATTATTATTATTATTATTATTATTGATGTTAAAGAAGATAGAAACTAAATACATGTACAGAGCGCTATACCAACGTAAGTCACATTTTAGTCATTTTACAGGAGAGAGGAAAAACGTCAATTGTAGAGTATCTTTGCTGCAATGAGACTTAGACAATGAATGTTCATCATTGTTATTGATATAGTTCGTGTAATTTTGATCACTGAACACATTCACTAATATCATTTACATTTAAATGACTAATTTAATTTTATTGCCATAAAAATAAAATCACAATGAACTTATGTTTAGGCTATACGGCTGTAAGTTTCATAAAATGTGATTTTGACTCTGAGGTAGACAACATCTCTGTCCATGGACTCGTGATCGGTGCTCGAAGCACAATGCCTAAATCTCCCGTACAGCTGTGGGATTTTCTTAGTCTGACATCGCTCTCGCAGCAATACGAGATTCAATAACCATACTCCGCAATGAACTGTACGTCATACTATATTTCCTAATGTGTTTCTGAGCCTTGTGTTCTCTGCTATCTTTTCTCTATGGGACAGTTTAGCGAATTCACCAATGACTGCTTAATACTTGTGATAGCCTCCTCATGGGAGAAGTTGTATCAGTAATAATGATATAGCTATGACATGCACACAAAGGATCTTAGGCTCATTTGGTTAATATTGTAAGAATACAGTAACAACGCAGGTACGTGTTGACGGTGTTGTAAGTATTGTAACCCGTAGTGATGATGATGCTTGTTGTTTAAAGAGGCCTAACATCTAGGTCATCAGCCCCTAGAACCCATAGTGTTAAGCACTTGAAATACTTAAGTTTATGCAAATTTGTATGTGCCGATGCTGGATTTAGAATGTTAAACTAGTAGCAGCATTTCTTATAATATTTTCTTTCCATGACTTGCTTGTTGTACTCTTGTATTTATTGCTGTTGTTGTTGGGTAATTATGTTTTAATTCTACTTCATTATCACATTGCTGTAAGCAGCCATTGCCACCGGGATATTTCCCAAATGCGATGTATTTGTTAATAATAATAATAATAATAATAATAATAATAATAACTAAATCATGCTATCAAGTTAAAAGTATTGCGGACATCGATCTATGTCGGTGTCATGGTTACAGCTGAAGTAGTGAGCTTCAGAGGTTGCTGAAGATGTTGGCCCAGTTTGTTTGTATAGATGGAATATGGAGAAAAAATCATCCCAGTAGATATATTGTCATTCTGAAAAAAATTCTCACACTTTTCAGAAAAGACGATTGAAATTTTATGGACACATTATCAGAATAAACACTAACAGGCTAACTAAAATAATTCTCAACCTGGCCCTTTCATTAAAAACCAAGAACAGCTGGCTTCGTGAAATTGAAACATATCTCCAGGAAATCAACATCTCAGAAGACATTGTACAGGACAGATGTAAATTCAGAACCAAAATCGACAATCACCACTTTGAAGACAAACCCAACACCAGAGCTACTATAACTTGGACAGAAGAACGAAGGAAGAAGCTCAGCGAGAGGATGAAGAGATTTTGTGAGGAAAAGAAGGCCAACACATCAGCTAAGCAAGTTCAACCGTGCTCCTGAGTAGGGCATAACGATGTAAAATAAAAAACTAAATATGCCCATACGCGAGTGAATGTCCAGTACTTAATTGCAAGCTGAATACATTAGAGGTACTGGGAACAAAAACTATACGAAAAATACTCGGCCCACTAAGAGCTACAGAACTCTAGAAATTAAGAAATAATGATGAAATATACTGGAACATACAAAACATAACAGATACAATGCGAAAGAGATGATTTATATTTTTTGGACATTTATACAGAATGGATGACAACAGGTTAACCAAACAGATCCTCAAATATCTTTGGGACAAGATGTCAACAACAACCTGGATTCATGAAGTCAAGAAAGATTTGGAAAGAAACAGCAGAAGAAGCAACAGAGAGAGATTTTTAGAAAGAAAGTGTTAAAAATGGAAAGATTCCAAGGTCGGGAGGGAAAGAAAACAGGCTCAAAATGGTCTGAGGAGGTGAAAAGGAGGCGTAGTGAGCAGAGGAAGGCGTATTGGAGGAAGAAGGAACAACAAAGGACTTTTTTAATAACTTGCTTTACGTCGCACCGACACAGATAGGTGTTATGGCGAGAACAACAAAGGATGAAGCATTGAAATATTCTCTCGTGGTTACTAGAAGACCCTAACGGAATAATAATAATAATAATAATAATAATAATAATAATAATAATAATAATAATAATAATAATAGTAATATCTGCAGTCAATATAAAGTAGACTTCGTATTTATTTAATTAATACAGATACATTCGCCCTATAAATACTGTCAGTCTAAAAGTAAATACAGAATGAATGAAAAAAGTACGATGTACCACGCGGAACGGCTCGTACCGCGGACCTGCTAGGTTAATACGACATAGAATCCCACTGGCACAGTTAAGACTCATGTTCCATTGAGCACCGGAGAGGAATGTGTAAGGATCTGAGAAATCTTACCTGTGTGTATTCTGATGTGCCCCTTGAGCTGACCGTTGTTACTGAAGGCTACCCTGCAGTGTGGACAGCTATATTTCTTGGGCCGCTGTTTCCTGGCTTGCTTGGCCTGCTGGTGTTGTAGAAGTGTGGCGTAATGTTCCACCGCGGCGGGAGTCTGTAGGAGGTCATGACCGAGGAGGAGCATATCTGGACAACAAAGAGCTTCACTCCAAACATCCGCTACCAAGTCAGTGTTCAGGTGCATGCCACTGGGAAGAAATGTCCTCATAACGTCACTGCACGCACTCGTAGCTTCGTGAACAGCAAAGGCAGAAGAGGAACCGGGAATGACGGGAGGAAAACTGTTCGAGGCTAATGATTCACTGTTTCTTTTCTCTACTTCCTGCAAAGAAACCTCTGAACTCTTTGGTTTAATAAACGAGCCATCTTGACTTGTTTCTACGCTCTTCCTAAACCTGTGATCACCTGTCGGTTGTTTAGTGCAACCCAGCAGAATGGGGTGGGAATCACTTGTGGGAAACAGAACGCGCTCATCTGATGACGGAAGAAGAGTTGTTGTTGTTGTTACTGTGGAGTCTTGGCCACTGGAATCTGTCGTGGCGGCCCACGGTCTGAACAGGCGCGAACCACTGTCAGTTACGTCCACCTTAAGCGCCATTACTGGCCGATCATTACACTTCACGTCCTGAGAGGATCTCGTTAACAGTAGCTCCTTGTCACTCTCCTACACTTTATATAACCTCCCTCTCCCCTTCCCCTAAGCGTTTACAATGTACAACTTGCTTAGCCCTCTTCTCGAGTACCCGAGGGGGGATCATATACACAAACTGCCCCCACCACTTCCCACAAATCTTTACCCTCAAAAAGGCATAGCCTATAATGTATTGTGTATTTGAAAAGTCAGTCCTTGTGTATTGAATGAATGGCAGCGAGGGGTTCCACATCACAGAGGCTCTTTCAACGTTCAGCCCCGCAGCAGATTTGTAAATTATTGCCGAGCGGGGCGCTGACACTAAGCACATTATTTTGTTGTAATTGGGGCGAGCATTAGGAACTGACTTAGGACTCATTTTAAATACACTTTGTTGTCTACAGTATCTGGTTGCCAAGTACTGAAGAGAAACGAACTCAACACCAGATCTCGATGAACGAGTAGACACGAGCCTGGCTGTCTAGCGAAGTTCGCCTCTTGCACTCAAAGTTCCTGGACCAAGTCCGGATTAATTCGGTCTGAACTGAGCGTGTTGACAGGAGAGACCACTTCATGGTACCATATCTTAGGAACGATACAATAGAACATAATAGAGTAGAATATTGTCCCTGAAAGTGTTTTCCGTGGTTGCCCATTTCCACACCAGGAAAATGCTGGCGTGTTCACACGCTACGGCTTTGGAGCAAGCTCTGCATTCACGAGACGGGTGACTTCGCGTCTTGCTGTCGGCTGTCCTGAGGATAGTTTTCTGTAGTTTCACCAGAGGCGTATTTAGACATGGGTATTATGGGCTCGGGACCAGCGCAGCAAATTTATGGGGCAGCAAAAATTAAAAGCTCTTATAGTTTGAAAACGACAGTTTAGAATGCGCGAACTTTCGTCGTATAAGAGCGAAATTTCCCGACGTGAATAACGGAATTTTTGTTCCGCTTATTTGAAAGCTGTCGGTAATATTATGAAGACCACCACAATTGTAGACTATTATTATTATTTAATTGTATTAATATTTGATGTTTTATCTTGAAGGCATTCTACTGTATTACTTTATTTATTACTTTAAATTAATGGCAATTGCAATTTTCTCTTATCAAGTTTAAGGAAGGGGGACGCAAATTATTTGAATCGCTTCATGCAGAAAGGGCCTCAGTCCACTTCTTAAGAAAATGACATTTTGATATTAGCGTGTTGTACACTGCTACATGCATGCATTCTTGCTGAAAAGGCTTAAGCCCGAC
The DNA here is from genome assembly GCF_040414725.1 of Anabrus simplex. Taxonomy (NCBI): domain Eukaryota; kingdom Metazoa; phylum Arthropoda; class Insecta; order Orthoptera; family Tettigoniidae; genus Anabrus; species Anabrus simplex. The sequence goes on along the minus strand of NC_090265.1, from coordinate 27,045,080 downwards.
TTCATGGCAGTCAATAAACGAGGAGTCGATCAGCACTATTCAAGGAAAAAGGCCCTCAGTCACAGAGTCTGGCCTCCTCTCCATAAAACAAACGTGCTGTTATCTATCGGTGATCTGTGCAGAAGGGGCCTCACTCACAGCCCCTAAATAGAAAATGACGTAGTTGAATAAATGAGCTGTAACCTACCTGATGCACGTGTTTTAAATGTTATTCGGATGATTTATTATTCCAAAACATACCGAGCTCGGTAGCTGCAGTCGCTCTAGTGCGGCCAGTATCCAGTAATCGGAATATAGTGGGTTCCAACTCCACTGTCGGCAGTCCTGAATATGGTTTTCCGTGGTTTCCCATTTTCTCACCAGGCAAATTCTGGGGCTGTACCTCAATTAAGGCCAAGGCCCTTTCCTGTCCCATCGTCGCCATAAGACTGTGTCGGTACGACGTAAAACAACTTGTAAAAAAATCCAAAATATTTTCACGAAATATTACTATGTTGGACCAAGGCCCTTCGTTTGGGCTCAGAGGCGCTGTAGTAGTTGAATTCGGCCCTGGGTTTCACATTTTCACTTCAGGCAAATGCCGGGACAGTTCCTAGTCATAGGCCACATCCTCACACAGTTTTATTCACCATCATGCGTTAGCTCCTCGACAGAGATTGCCGTCAGGAAGGGCATCCGGCCGTAAAACATGTCACATAAGTTAATCTCATCTCATCCCCGACACCGTATCAAGAAACGCGACAAAGGATTAGACATACACCTTAATTGACTCGTCCCAGTGAATAACAAGATAGCCTAAGTCAACGAATTAAAATTCTCATTGGAAACTGTTTTTCCATAATATGAAATCACCAGTTCACTAAACGTTCTCAGATCATTCTGTGGTATATGAAACAGCTTTTGAAATAATTGTTTTGGTTTTATTTTGCCATTTCAAAATATTAACGAATATTATTAATAGTATTGATAATATTAATAATATTGCCCAACTCAATGACTGAGTGGTCAGCATTGAGGCCTTCGGTCCAGAGGGTCCTGGGTTCGATTCCCGGCTGGGTCGGAGATTTTAATCTCGGTGACTGGTTGTTTGTGTTTGTCCCAACACTCTCCTGTTCATGTTCAGACAACACATTACACGGCTTCGTGGTCAAGTAAAATTAAGAAAGTGATCACAGACAGTAGCGAAGACGGGTCGCTCGACAAGTGTTACGGTGCACAGCACAGCTAAACAGTTTGCGAGTGAAGGTTTATACGTTTCGGAAAGCAATATTTTAATGTGTAGATTTTGTAATGTTCGTATCGAGTGGGAGAATAGAGATACCGTCTCAAAACATTGTTTTAAAAATAAGGAACATTCAGAACGTAAATTTAGCACTCCAACAGTGAAACGGTAGGCAACAATAGAACTCTCATTAGATATGCAAAAGAAAGCTAAGAGCGAAAAAATATAATTTATTCATGAAACAACAGCGATGCTACTCAAAGCCAACATCCCGCTGGAGAAGGTAGACGACCCTGCAGTCCGGAAATGGCTTAAAAAGTATGTACCAGATATGTACAGTCCATCAATTAAACCTCCACAATCAGTGATAGTAAGACTAGGTTTTCCAAGACCTCTTTCTGATAAAGATGTTTCTTTTTTCTATTGGTTAGGATTTGGAGACCTTCCCACAGCCAACCAACTAAGGAAACAATTATTAATTTCATTAAAGCGATACGGCAATGTCTATTTCGCGAAATGACGCGAAAATTAGTATCCTTCTCGCGAAATTGTTCAAAAATTAATGCGAAAAATACATGCCTCTAGCAATAGTGCTTATATTCCTCCAGGTAGGGTTGGCTTCAGGAAGGGCATCCGGACGTACAACAGGGCCATATCCACATGTGCGGCACAGTTCGCACCCGCGACTCACAGGTGTGCGAGAAGCGCTAGAAATAGAAACATAATGATATTAATAATAACACCTAGTTAATACCCGGCGTGCGCTGCTACGCCTCAATGAATAAGAGGTGTTTTTTAATTTTCTACGTTATGCAATTTTTATTAATGTTTTTCTTCATTATTTTTGGTTGTTTTGTTATTTGCATACAAATAATTACTATAAATATGTTCTATTTTTTAGATTCCTGTGTCTATTAATTTGATAAATAATAATTTATTTAACGCGCACAATGTGCAAAGAATTACTATATAGAACATTAGTCTTCGTTGCAAAATTTCACCAGTGATTCTGATCGCTGTTTACAATTTAAAACATGGTACCTAGTACAGTGTGCACCACATCTTAAACATACACAGTTCAAACCTGGTTCATGATAACGCTTAATATTACACAGTTTATAATGGAACCCATGAACGGAGAACCTTGTCAGCAGGTGTCGCAGTTCATATCCACCTTGAACCCACTCGCGATTTAGCATGGCATCGGTAGAGTAGAAATCTTCCCAGATGTCAGCCTTCTTCGATCGTAGGTCTCGAAGCAGATGTATATAGGGTGTTGTTGCTGGAAGTAACAACTGTAACCTTAGCTCTTCCACATAAAATCCCTCTCTGGATAGCTCATACACGAGCCGGGAAGGAGAATATTTGGAGAGGCACAGAGCCCGTTTCAAGTAGATTGCCTTCAACTTCTCGATTTTTTCTAACTGTTTCATACTCAAATGTTCCCAAATGTTTTCCAAGCCATATGTTGCTATAGGGCTGATTTTTAGATGAAAGAGTTTTATGGCCGTTTCTAAAGACAAGTTTCTCAGGTGCTTAATGTCAGATATTGCTTTCATAGATGCATTTAGACGGTCTATGAGATGGAGGGTGAAAACATTACCTTGGGTTTGAAAAATTACGCCCAAGTATTTAAAATGCTTTACGGACTTAAGTTCTTGGTCTTCACAATAGAAGATTCCATGAGGTCCCCCTCTTCTAAACGTCATGGACACTGTTTTTTCTACATTCATTTTGAGCTCATTTTTCTTTATCCAGCCTATTATTTGGTTGAATGATTCCTGGAGTTCCTTCTCTGACGTTGATGTTAAGACCATATCGTCAGCGTACATTAATAGTTTGACGCTTTCCTGGTTTACCAAATCTACTATGTCTGCTGTCGCAATGATGAATAATAATGGACTTAACGGGTCTCCCTGTAATACCCCGGTTGTTTGTTCCAAAATAATAGATTTGGTAATGCCATCATCTACTTCTATTGAATTGTTGAGCAGTAAGTTCCTAATCAGCGGTATAAGGTAGTTCGTACTACCAATGAAACTCTCCAATTTTTCTAACAGTATGGTTCTGCTTATGGTGTCAAAAGCTTTCGAATAATCTATAAAGATGGCATGCAATTTACCCCCTGGTTTCTTTAAGGCTTCTTCTATGTCATTCTGGAGACAGCGGATAGCTAAAGTCGTTGATTTCCCTTTTCTAAATCCGAATTGCGACTCCGGTAGGTTATTTTCCACCAGTTTAATGAGACGTTTACCCACTAATGAAGTTAAAGTCTTTAGTAGAGTACACTCTAGCGCTATTCCTCTATATGAGTTGGGATCTGCGGTATCACCTTTGCCTTTATATAGCATTTTAATAGTAGATTTTCTCCAGTTGTCTGGTATCCTACCTTGCCGCAAGCATTCATTCATTAGGCGAGTGATGGATTCACCCAATTTTGGGAGAGCAGCTTTAAGATGTTCATTAAAAATGTGATCTGGGCCACATGCCTTGTTATCTTTAGATGCTGTAATAGTTGATACAACCTCATTAATTGAAAATTCGTCAATTTCAGGGATTATTTGAAAAACTGGCACGAAATAATTAGTAGGTCGTGTGTCTCTCTCTTGAAGCACTGCACTCAAGTGCTTTTCCCAAACTTCCATTGGTAAGTTCCTGGAGAACTTCGGTTGTCTAGGCTTCAGAGCCAGGTAAGGATCTAGACTGGCACGTTCTATAAGTTTCTTTTCTTCTTCCTCTCTATAATGATTTTTGGCTTCTTTTAGTAGTAGTTTGTATGCTCTCCTTTTACTGGCATATATTTCAAGGAATTCTTTTGTTTTCTCTCTTCGGGCTGTATGTAATGCTTCCAGCACATCTCTACGACATTTATAGCATTCATTGGTGAACCAGGGTTGAGATTTCCTGACCACAGGTATTGTTGGTAGCGTAGCATTCTGGAGCAGCACTTCTAGATATAATGCAGCCTCATTAAGATTACCCTCTCGTAATAGGTTAAGTATCGTTTGATTATCTTCACCACAGATAAGAGACGGATTACTTTTTCTACTTATTTTTGTACGGTCTCTAACTGTATCAAGCGTACTAGGCCTATTCTCCAGCTGTAAGGAAGTTGCAACTGGTAGGTGTTTCCGTTGCGCCTCGAGAATAACCTCCTGCTTGATCGACACAAACTTAGAGTTTATAAACATCAGATCTATTGTGCTAGCACCATTATGAGACATGTAGGTATTCATGTCAGAGGCATTCACCAACCGAAGACCTTCCTCTTCTAAGAAGTCCAAAACTTCTGTTGATTTTCGATGTTCTGCATCGATGCGACAATTTAGGTCTCCGGCAAGGATAATGGCATCATCCCTAGTCAACATAATTTGATAAAACCATTTCTATATGCTTACATAAATGGTGATTTATTTGCATGAACGCGAGTGGATACATGACATTCTTTGTTTCTCCACCTGGCGCGAAAATGAACAGATTCCTCGGCAATCACTTGCCTACTTACATGAAACTACATCTCGAACACGGCATGTTGGATGCTGTTTCCAAATAACAGGCAATGAGTTGCCTAGTTCCGTTTTTATGAGTTTCGACTTGACAGTTAGCCGGAAGTCAGACGGTGGTGCCAAATTGCTACGTATACAAACAGCTGATTGACGATACACAACACGAACAGAAATGTAAATACTGGAATATAAGTCCGTAATCAGTTATTCTCTGTAGCAACATACATGATTCACACAAGATGAACAATAATACACAACACATTTAGGATAAGGCTACAAGATAAAAATATGTCAATGCTCGAACAGATAAAACGTAAGAAAATTAAATTTCTACTCACCATATAGAAGATCTCGCGTTGATGTTAGATTCAGTTTCACGTAACGAAGGAAATAATCCTACAAAGCGAATATACCACTCATTTCTGAGTCACTATCGGCATTGTCATCGTCTGTTGAGGTTTCACTCTCGCTTGATCCTACAGAGATAATAAAGTATTCAACATAATCGTCTGTGAGACTTTCTTTCTCCCAAGTTTTAATCATCTCGGATTTCGTGTGTCTCACAACGTTGCTCCAGTCCTCTGCACTTATACGGCCTACGGCTTCGAAAATAAGTCTTTCAACTTCCGAAACTGCGAAGAGTCAGTTATTCTCAGCTAGACAATCTTTCATTTTGGGCCCAAATCAGTTCTATGGCGTTAAAATGACAATGGTATAGTGGAAGGTGAACTACTTTATGCCCGTTCCTTCTGGCTATTTCATCCACCACATAAACTGAGTACTGGGGCTTGTTTTGTTTCAAGAGATGCATAAGATCCCCCTTCCCCATGTCATCGCGAACCGAAATATTGTGCTCCTTCAACCACTTAATCAACTCATTCTTTCGAGCCGCCATTGTTGGTGCTTTGTCAAGAATGAGTCCCTAACATTACAAACAATTTCCCGGGCCTGGCTCCTTAGTGGAGCACCACGTCCGAAGGGCTTTCTTCTCTTGGGAGCTTCATACTTAGACGTAGGCGTCAATATGACAGAATATCAAATTCACACACGGGCCTAAAATTAACCTACTATATAACTACCGAAAGAAATATTAAACTAAGCTACTATATAAACTATTCACTACAACATAACGCGTTATACTATTAAAAATACTAAACAATTCATTTATAAACTCTACACTACGAAATATAAACGAACAACAACCTAGCACAAAGACACACAAAGACCGTGAAAAGAACTGAGAACAATACAACACACAGCTGATAGCACGTGGTTACAGTAAACAACAGATCGACAACACCGCTAACCAGAACTGGAGTCTAACAGCGCTCTATCGGAGCGATCTGCTGCCTATGATTGGCTGTTGATTAATTCACTTACCCTCCGCTAAAATACAGCGCTCAAACGTCAAGTCGAAACTCGTAATAACTGAACTATAGTTACATGAACCTCATAGCAAGAAAGGCACGTCATAAAACATGGCGACGTGTTCCCATCCTCCTATACACAGCATTTCTTACCAGACTATCATGTTACAGAGTAAGTCGCTGTCGCCTAGCAACAATCTATGCATGAAGGTCGATCCAAATTAAATTAAATTACATAAAGTAAATATATTTCCCTTGACTTTTCAAGAATTGCAAGATTTTTCCTGTACTATTGAGATGATTTGGAAGATTTTAGTACAAACCGCACCTTTTAACTCCCTCTGGTTGAAGAGCTTGAGTTTTGTGAAATATACACGTTAGCGTTTCATATGCCGTATATAGATGTGGGGAATCTGCTTTGGGTCGTGAATGAAACTGACTTCTCCTGTATTGAACAGGGATTTTCAGGTGTAGTCCAGTCAAAGCCAAAGTGGTGTGTCACTTTTTTGTATTGTTAGCTAGAGAGATTTAACAGTTCTCTTTAACACAGGTGGCTGTGTAAATTCACTACCAATAATTCATTTACAAGGTAATAATATCTACATCCACAATAACAACAGAACATACAACATACAAGAAAAACTGACTTATCTGGTTGGAGCCACTTTTATTAACAATATTAACAACGTCCGATTCGTTGGCTGAATGGTCAGCGTACTGGCCTTCGGTTCAGAGGGTCCCGGGTTCAATTTCCGACCAGGTCGGGGATTTTAATCGCTTCTGATTACTTCTTCTGGCTCAGGAACTGGGTGTTTGTGTCCGCCCAACACTCTCCTCTTCATATTCAGACAACACTCTACACTAGAAACCACCACAGAAACACGCAATAGTGATTACTGTACATCCTTCCAAATAGGGTTGGCGACAGGAAGGGGGTCCGGCCGTAAAACAGGGCCAAATCCACATGTGCTACACAGTTCGCACCCTTGACCCCACACGTGTGGGAAAAGCGGTAGTAAAAGAAGAAGAAGATAACACAACTTACTGGGCACTGTTTTGTAATCTTGATAAATGTGGAGGTAAATGAAATGGCGTATGGCTTTTAGTGCCGGGATGTATGTTCGGCTCGCCAGGTGCAGGTCTTTTGATTTGATGCCCATAGGCAACCTGCGCGTCGTGATGAGGATGAAATGATGATGAAGACGACACATACACCCAGCCCCCGTGCCAGGGGAATTAACCAATTATGGTTAAAATTCCCGACCCTGCCGGGAATCGAACCCGGGACCCCTATGACCAAAGGCCAGCACGCTAACTATTTAGCCACAGAAAGGGCTAGGAGGTAAAATTGGCAAATTTCTTCAATATTATGACAAAATTACTTAGATTGTAGTGTCAAAGTACAGACAGCATTGACTTTAGTAGTTCACTTCTAAAAATGTAAAAAGCCGAGAAAAATTATTTATCTGGTTTTTTCCCCCCCGCGGTGAGTGTTTTAAGACCACGGCCGCTACCTTCCCTATCCTAGCCCTTTCCTATCCCTGAGTCACCGGAAACCTTCGATGTGTCAGCGCGACGTTAAACCACCAGCCAAATATTTAAATATTATCCTAATGACAGACTCTCTGCCATTGAGGTGAGGATGTTTTATGCATACAGTTCTTCTTCCTGGGCATTGCAACTGGCGTCGATTTGGCCGGATACCCTTGCGTGTAGCTGTGGTGGTTGGTGGTGTGTTGTGCTGTGTATGGGAAGAGAAGTGGATGAAGACGAAGATAAACACGTAGTTCTCGAGCCAAAGTTAGGGACTGTAGTAAGTATGTAAACGAGAGGGCATAGGTAAGACCCCAACTAGAGTATGGGACCCTCAACAGGATTACTTGATTCAAGAACTGGAAAAAAATCCAAAGAAACGCAGCTCGGTTTGTTCTGGGTGATTTCCGACAAAAGAATAGTGTTACAAAAATCTTGCAAAGTTTGGGCTGGGAAGACTTGGGAGAAAGGAGACGAGCTGCTCGACTAAGTGGTATGTTCTGAGAGATGGCGTGGAATGACGTTAGAAGACGTAAGTTTGAGTGGTGTGTTTAAAAGTAGGAAAGATCACAATATGACGATAAAGTTGGAATTCAAGAGGAAAAATTGGGGCAACAAAAATTCATTTATAGGAAGGGGAGTTAGGAATTGCAGTAACTTACAAAGGGAGATGTTCAATAAATTTCCAAATTATTTGTAATCATTTAAGAAAAGGCTAGGAAGACAACAGATAGGGAATCTGCCACCTGGGCGAGTGCCTTAAATGCAGATCAGTAGTGATTGCTTGCTTGATTGATTAATTGATTACTTAAACTAGTTTATGGCCCACGCAAAATAAACCGTTTGTTGGTACACGTGGTTGTTGACGTGGTGGAAGGAGTACCTTTGGTTGTAGGCAGCACTGGTGTATGCGTTTAATTGACTCTACAGTTGAAGGCTAGCCGTAAAACTACCTCTGTCCACAATCTGTATTTCGAAACACTATGCAGTAAAGGATTAGGGCACAGACCTGAGCTTCCTTGGTGAGGGATTCGAACCCACCATCTCCTGAATCGTCCGGCTCCATGGCTGAATGTTTAGCGTGCTGGCCTTTGGTCCAGAGGGTCCAGGGTTTGATTCCCGGCCGGGTCGGGGATTTTAACCATAATTAGTTAATTCCAATGGCTCAGGGGCTAGGTATGTGTGGTGTATTCAGCATTAGAAATCATCCTAGGTGGGGCCCTCATCTTCACAGACATGCAGGTCGCCTAATAGGCCATCCACGGAGGCCATCCGCCATTATTATTATTATTATTATTATTATTATTATTATTATTTCCCGAATAAACCGGGTGAGTTGGCCGTGTGGTTAGGAGCGCGCAGCTGTGAGCTCGCATCCGGGAGATAGTGGGTTCGAACCCCACTGTCTGCAGCCCTGAAAATGGTTTTCCGTAGTTTCCCATTTTCACACCAGGCAAATGCTGGGGATGTACCTTAATTAAGGCCACGGCCACTCCCTTCCCATTCGTAGGTCTTTCCTGTACCATCGTCGCCATAAGACCTATCTGTGTCGATGCGACGTAAAGCCACTAGCAAAAAAAAAAAAAAAAAAAACCAATACAATACAAACTTACAGCTGCGCGACAATGTTCGATGTTCAGTTTAGTCTGTACGCTCATAAAATAAATATTTAAAGAGATGTCTGGTTCAAAATGGTGTGAAGTACTTCAGTTCGGTCCAAAATACAACTTGTCTCACGCTTTTCTGAAATACTGGTCAGACATTATGACAAAGGATTTGTTTCTCCATTCTTACAGCAGGGCTAGGATGCATTGTTGAAAGCTACGTTGTCCGTTTTCCTAATGTTTGCTAGACTGGGTGCAATTGGTTTTTTCGGTTTGTTGAAGTTTGTCGACAAACTGCTTTTCGAAACAATGCTCCTCATATTGAGATAGCTGTACTGTGTCGCACCGTACTTGGGAACGTATTTAATTAATTAATTAATTAATTAATTAATTTATTTATTTATTTATTTATTTATTTATTTATTTATTTATTTATTTATTTATTTATTTATTTATGCCTTTATAAGCGGCGAAGTTAAGGCTATTTTACTTAAGCATATTCTTTGTTGGTTGTTAAATTGTTTTTCTTACAAATTAATATTATGTTAATTATGACAGTTATGATGGTTTGGGGGGTGGGGTGGGGAAGGGGGAGCTTTTAACACACAATCCAATCCAAACCAAACTCCACGACGCAACAGCCCCGAATGGCCATGGCCTACCAAGCGACCGGTGCTCAGCCCGAAGGCCTGCAGATTACGAAGGGTCATGTGGTTATAACTTTGAGTTAGTGTGATGTATGTACACCGATGAGCCATTGAATAATGACCACCCCGACCCGGGAACGTATCGCGCCTAAGCTTTCCACACTATTTCAGTCAGTTCCCAGGGCTACGTCCGCTGCCTGAACTCGACTGTGTCAGCTGGAGGAAAGGTTCAAGTTCTTCCCCCACCACCAGCGCGAACGCTCCCATAGTTCCTCGCACACGAGGCCAGGCCACACCTCCGGTCGTCCAGAAAGACGCTTACTACGAAGATGGACTATAGCACGATGAATCCCGTCGGCCGTTATTCCTGGCTTTCTAGACCGGGGCCGCTATCTCACCGTCAGATAGCTCCTAAATTGTAATCACGTAGGCTGAGTGGACCCCGAACCAGCCCTCAGATGCAGGTAAAAATCTCTGACCTGGTCGGGAATCGAACCCGGGGCCTACGCTTAAGAGGCAAGTACTGTACCCCTACACCGCGGGGCCGGCTTTAACATACAATCTGCAGAGAAAAATGAAATGGCGTATGGCTTTTAGTCCGGGAGTGTCCGAGGGCATGTTCGGCTCGCCAGGTGCAGGTCTTTCAATTTGACTCCCGTAGGCGACCTGCGCATCTTGATGAGGATGACGACACATATATATCCAGCACCCGTACCAGCGCAGTTAACCAATGATAGTTAAAATACCCGACACTGTCGGGAATTGAATCCGGGATCCTTGTGATCAAATGCCAGCACGCTAATCATTTAGTCATTCAGCTGGACTCTGCAGTGAAAAGGGGAGTATAATAACATATTGCATAAATACTGTGTGTAATTAGATGACTATAGGTAATAACGATAAAAACATATGTTATCCTATAGTACGCACCATTGGTTTCAGGGTTATGCGGGAAACAATTGTTTACAATATTATTTGTAGCATCTTGCCTAATAAGAGGATGACAGTACCTATAAGAAATATAGATCAAAATTGCATGTCGGTAGCCTATAAAGAAAAGTTTCTGGAAGGTAAATTTCTCCTATGAGTGAACTTTGAAAGCTATCGTTCACCCTCTTTGTACTGCGAAATTGCTGAAAAATGTCCATAATATAATTCCAAATTTTCAGCTAGTTATGGATCTAGGCTCCTCTTCGGAACCAAATGAACGGTTTTCCCTAGTACTCTCCAATTCTTTGAGATGTTTGTCCGGAATAAAACATTTTTTTTAAAACAATTTGCTTTAATTTGCACTGATATGGTGACGATCGGATAGGATGTGGAAGGAAGCAATCGTTGCCTTAATTAAGGTACAGTGCCAGCATTTGCCTGGTGTGAAAATGGGAAACCACGGAAAACCACCTTTAGGGCTGCCGAATGTGTATGCAACAAACTACTGATATCCGTGACTTAGTGCATCACAATACAAGTATAGTAAATATGAATTAATTCCGTGGCTCAGGCGGCAGCGTGCCGGCCTTCCAACGCTGCGTTCCGTGGTTCAAATCCCGGTCACTCCATGTGAGATTTGTGCTGGACAAAGCGGAGGTGGGACATGTTTTTCTCCGAGTACTCCGGTTTTCCCTGTCATCTCTCATTCCAGCAACACTCTCCAATATCATTTCATTTCATCTGTCATTCGTTAATCATTGCCCCAGAGGAGTGCGACAGGCTTCGGCAGCCGGCACAATTTCTATCCACGCCGCAGGATCGGGGTTTCATTCCTGACGCGGTTGAAACTGGAAACGCTTCTTGAGTACCACATCATACAACCTGGCAATCATTCAAACGAGGCTGATGTGCAGTTCCTAACTCTCAGTGGGAGAAAAATCAGTCGATAAATAGGCTAGCGGGCAAGTTACGTGGACCCAGTTGATGTGGGGTGCAGAGTGAGATTGATGGTGATCTGCAAGCGTTGAGTGGGTCGCGCTGGGGAGGAGTCTTTATACCCCCTCCCCACTGCCCCACTAATACAATTAGCACAGGGCTCCAGCCATTCTTCAGAACAGATATTCAGTTTCGTACCTCTTTAATTAATTTTATGACGGTCGCTGCTTTTAAATGTGGATGAATCATCTGTTAGTCGTGATCTTAAAACTCTTCCTCCTCCTGCTTCTTCTTTGTCGCCATTAAGGTAGTCCAATAGAAAATCTGGCTACGTAGTACAGTCGAACCTTAGTGTAAGGAAATCATGTTGGGGCTTATAACTGTTGAACTACAGATGTCATCTAAATGGTTCCGGTACCATTTGATTAGAAATATCTTTCCTGCCAGGGAGTAGGAGTCATTTAGGGCAGTCGCCCAGGTGGCAGATTCCCTCTCTCTTGTCTACCTAGTCTTCTTAAATGATTGCAAAAAACTTGGAAAATTCTTGAACATCTTCTGTGGTAAGTTATTCCAATCCCTAACTCCACTTCCTATAAACGAATATTTGCCCCAATGTGTCCTCTTGTATTCCAACTTTATCTCCACATTGTGATTTTTCCCACTTTTAAATACACCGTCCAAACTTATTCATCTACTATTGTCATTCCACGTCATCTTTCCACTGACAGCTCGTAACATACCACTTAGTCGAGCAGCTCGTCTCCTTTCTCCCAAGTCTTCCCAGTTCGAAGTTTGCAACATTTTTCGTAATGTAACAAAGGCTTTTCAGTCTGTCAAACACACAGCAAATACAATGTAAATTATAACACTATAAACATACCTGTAAAAACACACTAACATACAAAGAATGACATGTTTCGTTCTGCAAGAATATCCTCAGATTCTATCAAATCACTTTACAAACAATCATATATATGTACAGTATTGTTTACGTAGCGTAAACTTGTCATTGATAGAGAGTTTAGTAATAACATGAAACAGTAATGAAAAAAATAAAATTATATACAAGTATACACTCAGCCCGGTTCTGAGAATAGACAGCAATGTTCATGGCACCATGGCGCAACAGGCCCGAAAGACCTTGACTTACCAAGCAACTGCTGCTCAGGACGAAGGCCTACAGATTACGAGGTGCACGACGAATCTCGGCTTTCAGACCGGGGCCGCTATCTCACCGTCAGATAGCCCCTCAATTGTAATTACGTAGATTGTCAAGGAGACACTACGCACGTGTCATCCGGAATTCCGTTCAATTTTGGTGGGTTATAGATCATTGTCAGAAAAGTTACAGATCAAAATGTTAATATGCAACGCATTAGCACGCATTTTCGAGAAAAACGTTTTAAAAATTGTCTTTGATTTAAATAGACTAAAATGTACGCATAGAGTGTACAGTACGTAGCGCTTGTCACGCCACCCACATCTTATTAATTTGTATTTTAAAGATGTTTAATGCTAGGACGTTTAGTATTGCATGAGCGCATTGTTACAAATAAATTCCTATATTTTTTCATACGAAAATTTAAAATAACCTACCTGTACATAAAAAAAAAACTGAAGAAGGCTTACCAAACACAAATGTAATGAAAAAAATGGAAAAGGTGTCAGTGATGGAACTTGAACCCAGGTCGCCCGAGATGCGAGACCGACGCGCTCCCACAAGCGATAAACATACTGTGTAAATTTTGGGGCGCGCAGCTGTGAGCTTGTATCCGAGAGATAGTGGGTTTGAGCCCCACTGTCAGCAGGCCTCAAGATGGTTTTCCGTGGTTTTCCATTTTCACATCTGGCTGTACCTTAACTAAGCTCACTGCCGATTCCTTCCCACTCCTCGGCCTTTCCTATCCCACTGATGCCGCAAGGCCTACCTGTGTCGGTGCGACGCTCGCTAAAGCAAGTTGTAAAAATAAAATGCTTCCCTTTCTATTCCTTCCTATATTCCCATCGCCCACAAGGCAAAGCAGGTGAGGTCGCTTGGGCGAGGTACTGATCCTCCTTCCCAATTGTAACACCGACCAAATGTCTCACGCTCAAGGGCACTGCCCTTGGGGCGGTAGAGGTGGGATCCCTCACCACGTCCGAGGGAAAACCAACCCTGGAGCGTAAACGGATTAAGAAAGAGAGAATAATAATAATAATAATAATATTAATAATAATAATAATAATAATCCGCCTCTGTGGTGTAGTGGTTAGTGTGTTTAGCTGCTACGCCGTAGGCCCGGGTTCGATTCTCGGCTCTGCCACGAAATTTGAAAAGTGATACGAGGAATGGAACGGGGTCCGCTCAGCCTCGGGAGGTCAACTGAGTAGACCTCGAAGTGGTTTTCCGCGGTTTCCCGCTTCTCCTCCAGGCAAATGCCTTGAAGCCGCTTCCTACCCTCTTCCTTGCCTATCCCTTTCGATCTTCCCATCCCCTCGCCAAGTCCGAGGAGAAAACCAACCCTGGAGTGTAAACGGATTAAGAAAGGGAGAATAATAATAATAATAATAATAATAATAATAATAATAATAATAATAATAATAATAATAATAATAATAATAATAATAATGTTCTATAACCCCATCATATATGCTAGTTGCTTTACGTCGCACCGACACAGATAGGTCTTATGGCGACGATGGGACAGGGAAGGGATAGGAGTGGGAAGGAAGCAGCCGTGACCTTAATTAAGGTACAGCCCCAGCATTTGCCTGGTGTGAAAATGGGAAACCACGGAAAACCATTTTCAGCGCTGCCGACAGTGGGATTCGAACCTACTATCTCCCGAATACTGGATACTGGCCGCACTTAAGCGACTGCAGCTATCGAGCTCGGTCATCATATATGAAGTGAATCCCAGATGACACGTGCGTAGTGTGGACCTGCATCCACCCCACAGATCTAGGTGCCTCTGAGCTGGCCGAGAATCGAACCCGGGACCTCCGGGTCAGAGGGAGGTGCGGTACCCCTACGCCAGGGGATGGGCAATTTCAGACATCATGGAGAGCTAACTGCCCCTTGTTAGTAAGCTCGGAGGGTGTAGCACGGATGGGCGCAGGTTGTGAGTTCAACGGGCCCGAGGTGGGTTGTTCACATTATTAAAGGACTGCGCGATACACAGAGCCGAGGCCCAGGTCTTGCCAGTATTGGGAGGTGAACCTGCTTTCTTAGGCAACAGAACGTGCACAGATACCTTGTGTCAAATTGTGATGGATGGGGAAGGATTGTCTGGGAGAAGGGTTGCAGCGTTATCCATCTTCCAGCCAACAACATGACACACAGCAATTGCTCCACTTGAGTGATACATCTTCTAATTTGTCACTAAACCTACCGCCAGGGTCTAATTACATATCTCACCATTAAAGGAGCGAGGTAAACAGTGAGAGTAGTGGAAGGTATTGCCTGTCTCCAAGTGGTCAGCTCTGCCTCCAATCTTTTTGAAGCACTGCCCTCCGGACACCCGTGCCGGTGCGCTTTTGCGCTCCTCTGCCAGTCTTAGTAAGGGTTGAATTATTTAAGTCGGAAAGAATTTAATTGTCTGTCTGTTAGGTCATCAGCCCAGAGGCTGGTTGGATCCTCAAATAGCACCACGAAAGGTTATGCGGTTATAAGGAAACCGCAAAAACTAATGGCAGCACCAAAATGAGGCGTACTAGGCAAGACGAGGAGTGAGGTAGTTTGCCATTGCTTTCCTCACTGGGTCAGAAAGTGCTATTGCAGCACGACTGACACTATGAGCAACACCTTTCATAACACTCAGATGTACTAGTCGTGCTCTGAATGTCATTACTCAGCACCACCCATACCCCAGCAGCTTCCATATTGTCACAGCCATGGATGAGACTGGGACTTCGGTGAAAGCTACACATTACTCTGGCCTGTGCCAAGAGATGGATGCAAGAAATGGCAGCAGGCAAAGAATTTAATTAACATTGTGAATGTTAATTAACTGATTAATTAAACTAGGAGTAGTTAACAGTATAGCGATAGGGGAGGTAGATAACCTGTTTACTCTCCAGGGTTGGTTTCTCCTTCGGAGTCGGGGAGGGATCCCAACTCCACCACCTCAAGGACAGTGTCCTGGAGCGTGAGATATTGGGTCGGGGGATATAACTGGTGAGGGGGACCAGTACCTCACCCAGGTGACCTCTCTTGCTATGCTATGCTGAACAGGGGCCTTGTAGGGGATGGGAAGATTGGTGATGATGCTTCGTGTTTAAAGGGGCCTAACATCCAAGGCCATCGGCCCCTGGGGAAATTGGAAGGGATAGACAAGGAAGGGGGAAGAACGCGGCCGTGGCCTTAAATTAGGTACCACCCCGGCATTTGCCTGGAGAAGAAGTAGGAAACCACGGAAAACCATTTTGAGGATGGCTGAAGAGGGAATCGAAGCCCCCTCTACTCAGTTGAGTGGATCCCGTTCCAGTTTTGGTACCACTTTCCAAATTTAGTGGCAGAGCCGGGAATCGAACCCAGACCTCCGGGTGTGGTAGCTCATCACACTGATCACTACACCACAGAGGTGGACTTACTTCAATTAAACCAACTACTAACCAAATAATACTACCGTACTTGCTTTTCCTTTATCCGTTACTTACGGCGATATTAAAGCCGTAAAATCATACCTTTTATCAGAGTGTATTTATGAGCACAGCAGAGAAAAAACCGACAGACGAAGGTGCTGTTACTACTGGTACTAAAATGTTTTCATTCATCCTCTGAAGGGGACGCGGGTCTCTCAGGCCGGGAGATTTGTTACGGAGAAGGAGATGCTCGAAGTTGGCGGCCGTCGCCTATAGTAGAAACTGTCCCTGCATTCGACTTAGTCCAGGAACATGGAAAACCATTCTCAGGACAGCCGACGGTTGGGGCCCTCTCCAGCCCTGTCCCGTCTTCCGAATGCAGAGGCGTAGAGCCACGGTAGAGCCGTGGCCACCCCTCATCTGCTCGGTTGGCCGGTCAGAGTGCAGAGCTGTTGTACCACGGACCAGTCGTGACCACTTAAGGGGCGAGAACCACCGTGCATCTACCGACCGACGTAGGTGAAGCACCGCTAGCTCATGTTCCACACGTAGCAGCCCCCAGCTGGTAACTGAAGCACCGCTAGCTCATGTTCCACACGTAGCAGCCCCCAGCTGGTAACTGAAGCACCGCTAGCTCATGTTTCACACGTAGCAGCCCCTAGATGGTAACTGAAGCACCGCTAGCTCATGTTTCACACGTAGCAGCCCCTAGATGGTAACTGAAGCACCGCTAGCTCATGTTTCACACGTAGCAGCCCCCAGCTGATAACTGAAGCACCGCTAGCGCATGTTCCACACGTAGCAGCCCCTAGCTGGTAACTGAAGCACCGCTAGCTCATGTTTCACACGTAGCAGCCCCCAGCTGATAACTGAAGCACCGCTAGCGCATGCTTCACACGTAGCAGCCCCCAGCTGGTAACTGAAGCACCGTTAGCTCATGCTTCACACGTAGCAGCCCCTAGATGGTAACTGAAGCACCGCTAGCTCATGTTTCACACGTAGCAGCCCCCAGCTGGTAACTGAAGCACCGTTAGCTCATGCTTCACACGTAGCAGCCCCTAGATGGTAACTGAAGCACCGCTAGCTCATGTTTCACACGTAGCAGCCCCCAGCTGGTAACTGAAGCACCGCTAGCTCATGTTCCACACGTAGCAGCCCCCAGCTGGTAACTGAAGCACCGCTAGCTCATGTTTCACACGTAGCAGCCCCTAGATGGTAACTGAAGCACCGCTAGCTCAAGTTTCACACGTAGCAGCCCCTAGATGGTAACTGAAGCACCGCTAGCTCATGTTTCACACGTAGCAGCCCCCAGCTGATAACTGAAGCACCGCTAGCGCATGTTCCACACGTAGCAGCCCCTAGCTGGTAACTGAAGCACCGCTAGCTCATGTTTCACACGTAGCAGCCCCCAGCTGGTAACTGAAGCACCGTTAGCTCATGCTTCACACGTAGCAGCCCCCAGCTGGTAACTGAAGCACCGTTAGCTCATGCTTCACACGTAGCAACCCCTAGATGGTAACTGAAGCACCGCTAGCTCATGTTTCACACGTAGCAGCCCCCAGCTGGTAACTGAAGCACCGTTAGCTCATGCTTCACACGTAGCAGCCCCCAGCTGGTAACTGAAGCACCGCTAGCTCATGTTTCACACGTAGCAGCCCCCAGCTGGTAACTGAAGCACCGCTAGCTCATGTTTCACACGTAGCAGCCCCCAGCTGGTAACTGAAGCACCGCTAGCTCATGCTTCACACGTAGCAGCCCCCAGCTGGTAACTGAAGCACGGTTGAAAACATTACATTGTCTTCAGAAGTACTTGTTCTGTTTCCAAAATTATCACTGTGGTGAATTTGTAATGTTTGTAGGTTTAAAGCTAGGTTTAGAAACCACTGTAGCTCTATTTAAGAAAACAAATTGAGTACCATTATATTAGGAGATATTTATGACACGAAAACGTAATGTAAGTCCAATTATGAGTCCCTCTGTACCATTACTGAAAGTGAAAACAGAATGTTGATATCTTTAACGGTTCACGAGTTATTTGAGGTGGATAACTTAGCTGTATACAGTACAATGGACATGTGCATGTTAACTGTTTACGTCGTATTGCGAGAAGCAAGAATATAAGCTTATATTCATTTTTCAAATTCGATCAAGTATGAGGCATTTATATAGAGTGGTTGAAAACAACGCGAACCGGTATGAGATCGTTGGAGGGTTGGTCATACTGACAAGTAATTTCAATAAGCCGAGCGAGTTGGCCGTGCGGTTAGGGGCGCGAAGCTGTGAGCTTGCATTCGGGAGATAGTGGTTTCGAACCCCACTACTGGCACCGCTGAAGATGATTTTCCGTTGTTTCCCCATGTTCACACCAGGCAAATGCTGGGGATATACCTTAATTAAAGCCACGGCCGCTTCCTTCCCATTCCTAAGCCTTTCCTATCCCATCGTCGCCGTAAGACCTATCTGTGTCGGTACGACGTAAAGCAACTTACAAAAAGAATATTTCAATAAAACAATTCGTTACCTCGCGTCGTTCTTATTTTATCAATGGCTGAAGTTAGTCAAACATTGCAAAGAGACAGGTCCAGTGTACCTAACAATAACAGTATGACGTCATCAGATGTAGCAGTAGCGCCGCCATCTTGAGATAAAGAATCGCCGTGCCGCGTCGCTAACAATTAGTATAACTCTGGACTCCAGCATGATAGCGCGTCATTTCACGTGTGTCATTTTATTCAACTCAGTGAGTTAAACCAGAGCACGACAAAAATAAACCAAGTAGTGAAAATTTAAAGCAATTTGTGATGTGAATAAATGCGAAAAATCGCCTTCTTAATGCAAAATTTCGCTCCACAACGATCGAAAATGCAAACGGGAGGATAGAGGTGCTTGTTACGTGAACAATGAACGCCCCAGAGTTCCAGTGGTGGATACTCATCACATCGACTTGTCTTGGAGAAAGAGGCGACTGAAAGGGGCCCCAAACTTTGGAGCGTGGGTTAGCGACCACAGGACTCTTACCTGATTCTTGGCATTGATTCCACTTTCTCGTGCCAAGCCCCTCACTTTCATCTATCCTACCTGACCTCTCTTGGTCAACTCTTGTTCTTTTCCGACTCTGACGGTATTAGGTTTGCGAAACCTAGGAAGTCTTTTATTTTCACGCCCTTCGTGGCCCTTGTCTTTCTTTGGTCGATACCTTAAATTTTCGCAGTGTCGGATCCCTTCCAATTTTTCTCTCTGATTGGTGTTAATAGAGGATGATTGCCTATTTATAATTCCTATTAAAACAATAATCACCACCACTTTGTCTGGAGATGACCCCCTGTGGGTGGGGGCGGTAGAATAACATCCTCATTATCCCCTGCCTGTCGTAAGAGGCGACTAAAAGGAGCCCCACGAGCTCTTAACTTGAACCGCGGGTTGCCGAGCCGCTAAGACTCGAGCCTCCCGGCTGTACAGTAATATGAACCGTGAAAGAGTCAGGACATGACGCCGTCATTTAAAGAACAGAAATTTGAACGACCCATCATCACTTCCGGCAGGAGCTACTGCGTCTTGTGAAGCAATCACGAATTGTCTTTAGAGTTTTGATTGTGTTTTGGAGAATCATTTGGTGACTCTCTATCGTTGTGTGTTTCCCTGCCTGCAAACAATATGAAATGGACTTCTTTCTGTCTTTCTTTCTTCATCCGTTTACTCTCCAGGGTTGGATTTTCCCTCGGGCTCAGCCATGGATCCCACCTCTACCGCCTCAAGGGCAGTGTCCTGGAGCGTGAGACTTAGGGTCGGGGATACAATTGGCGATGATGACCAGTACCTCACCCAGGCGGCTTCACCTGCTATCCTGAACAGGGGCCTTGTGAGGGGATGGAAAGATCGGAAAGGATAGACAAGGAAGAGGGAAGGAAGCGGTCGTGACCTTAACTTAGGTAGGTACCATCCCGGCATTTTCCTGGAGGAGAAGTGAGAAACCACAGAAAACCACATTGAGAATGGCTGAGGTAAGAATTGAATCTCCCTCTATTTATTTGACCTCCCGAGGCTGAGTGGACCCCGTTCCAGCCCTCGTATCACTTTTCAAATTTCGCGGTAGATCCAGGAATCGAACCCGAGCCTCCTAGGGGGTGGCAGCTAATCACACTAACCACTACACCACAGAGACGGACATGAAACAGACTATAATATATATTTATTGTTTATTGTATAGAATATGAAACATTCGAGAATAAGAATCGAGGTAAACAACAGATAGGGAACCTACTACCTGGGCGACAGTCCTACATGTAGATGATTGATTGATTGATTGATTGATTGATTGATTGATTGATTGACTGTAATTTCCGATGTTTGCTGTAGTGATGAGCAGTGCTAACAATGTGATGCTGTTGGTATTGTAGTTCTTTGCTAATGTGAAAAACAAGTTCGACCAAAGAGAACAAAAATGAGTTAAAGGAGTAAATAACGGCGTGCAGTACAGTGTTGCCAATTTGATTTTTTTTTTTTTGTGCTCTCAAATCACGTCTTTGCGGGAACTGAATGCTATGAACTATGGGATAAGTTATATCGTTCAACTGTACGATGTTTTCCTATGCATCTGTCGAAATGACAACAATTTACGACTAAATCCTCGATATGACGATAATTCTCTCTGGTCCACCTGGTATCGTTTTGTCGAGATTTCACTGTAAATCGGAATATGAAAGTGAGACGATTGAAAGAGCAGGTGTTTAAGGAACAGAATATGTCAACTGCAGAGTGAAGCCGAACTCCACTGACAAGAGACCCTCACCAGGATTACTTGATTCCAGAGCTGGGATAAAATGCAAAGAAAAGCAGCTCGATTTGTTCTGGGTGATTTCCAATTTTAAAAAAGCAGCGTAGTTTGGGCTGGGAAGACTTGGGAGAAAGGAGACGAGCTGCTCAACTAAGCGGTATGTTCCGAGCAGTCAGTGGAAAGATGGCGTGGGATGACATCACTAGACGAATAATTGTGAGTGGTGTTTTTAAAAATAGGAAAGATCACGATATAAAGTTGGAATTCAAGAGGACGAAGTGGGGCAAATATTCGTTTATAGGAAGAGGAGTTAGGAATTGGAATAATTTACCATGAGGGATGTTCAATAAATTACTAATTTTTTTGCAATTATTTAAGAAAATACTAGGTAGACAAGAGATAGGGAATCTGCCACCTGGGCAACTGCCCTAAATGCAGATCAGTAGTGATTGATGATGATATTCCAATCTTTCGGAGGTTGTCCAGGGATACCTTCTGAGTATATTGGTGGTCTCCGGTGGCTTGTCACAAAGTAATAACATTTCGTTTGGTTTGTTGCTCCAGTTAGGTTTGTGCCTGTATTGCACTGAGAAGAAGTTCTCGACAAACGCCGGAGTATCGGAATTCTGTCTCACAGGAGTTCTTTAACGTGCCGTGATCATGGTAGTCGACATTCTGAACAACACCTGTAAAGAAACAGTTCTGTATTTGTTACGTACTGTACTGACAGAACACATTGAACACACTGTGACATAAGTGTACGTGTTTCGTCTGAGATTTGTTGCATTTTCGTGTCGTACGGTTTGGTTATTGCATATTGCAGGCTCCATGGCTAAACGGCAGGGTCGGGAATGGTTAATTCCACTGGCACGGAGACTGGGTGTTTGTGTCGTCTTCATCCCGAACATGTCCTCGGACACTCAAAGCCATACGCCATTCCATTTCACTGATATGAAGGTTCCTTCACAGGAACAAGGATGAATGAGAGACCGAAAAAATCGTAATTATATTATTACTCTGTAATGATCCACCACTGCCCTTGCTGGCAAGATGTAGTGTTTACAGTGCACTATGTCTTCTGGTATGGGCTAGAGCAATTTGTTACGTTCATTGACCTGTCTCAGTCTTATCCTTGGCTTTGACAAAGTGACTGAGGTATGAGCGATGCTAGTAATGCCAGTCCTTATGCGGCCAGCCCCTGTTATGATTGGTGTGAGAATATCGCCCGTAGGGTCGGTTGGTGCATGCATTTCAGTGGGCTTGGCAGACTGATATGCAATGGCAACGTCTGGCTCGGTGAGGAAAACAACGGGAAACTACCTCACTCCTCATTTCCCTAGTATGCCTCTTCAGTGACGCCTGGGCTGTCTGTGATACCCTTTGGTGAAGCTATGGAGGATCAAACCAGCCTTCGGGATGAATACCCAACATACATTCATACAATGATCCACCGGAGACCACGGGTCCCTTGTACCGATATACTCAGAAGGTATCCCTGAACAACCTCAGAAACCCTGTATAATGGAAGAAGAGTTGAAGGAGGAGAAACGCCAGAACTGTAATAGTAAGAAACATTGTTTTACGAACTTAGTTGAGTTTGATGAAGTATTTCTAGAGATATACTTAATACATTCAAAATGAAAGATGAACAAGATGCAAGAGCTAAATGAATGGTGTTTTGTTGTTGTTGTTGCCTCATCCTCCCATACACTGGTTTGATGCACCTCTCCATGCCACCCTATCCTCTGCGGTGTCGTCCTGATTGCAGACAAGTGGGTACCTGAAGGGGTTTGACACACATTAATGTGTTCAGATTGCGGACAGGCATAATGTAGAGGCGATTAAACAAGAACATATCATTTTATATGTGTCACACTACTTATCTACGTGGGTTGTGGCAGCAGTATGCATCACTAAAGGCACCTATAGTCTTCTTAAGAAGTCCGCTTTAATTATTACCAGGGTGATTGGAATTTATTCATAACTGAACTCTGGCAGTAAACAAAGCGCCCGTCAGTCCTTCTTATTCTAAATTAACCCAACATATAACATTCCCATCAAGAAAGACAAAGTCACCTCCGTACAGGCCATGAAGGCCCTTGGAGGAGTGGAAGCAGTGCCGGATTAAGATGTTTGGGTACGACAGATACAGTAGCTGCTTTATTTGTACTTAATCATTTTCACTTCCCCCTTCTTTTCATTAGTGGTATGGACTGAGTCCTGGGTAAGAAGTACAAGATGAAAATAAATAAGTCCAAAACAAAAGTAATAGAGTGCAGTCGAACGAAGTCAGGTGGTGCAGGAAATATTAGATTAGGAAATTAAGTCTTAAAGGAAGAAGATGAATATTGTTACTTGGGTGGTAAAATAACGTACCAATGGCAGAAGTAAGGAGGACATAACATGCAGATTAACAAAAGCAAAGGAGGCCTTTCTTAAGGCTTTCGTCTGGAGCGTGGAATTGTATGGAAGTGAAACATGGTTGACAGCTAGCTCAGAAATAAATAAAGAGAATAGAAGGTTTTGAAATGTGTTGTTACAGAAGAATGCTGAAGGTGAAATGTATAGATCGAATCACGAATGAAGAGATACTGAACCGAATTGTGTCGTACGATTATTTCTGATTGGGGTCGTTAACAAAACAACATCAAGAAGGTTATGTAGACCAAAGGTATCGGTGAAATATCACTGTAATATTTGTCCCAAATGGAATATAATAGTTCATTTTAATCCAATAAAGTGTAAAATCTGCGATAAATTAAGAAATAGTACGAAATTTTTCACTTGCAGGGAATAATATGGATACATACTTTACTACCTCACAACTATTTCTTCTGCTACGTCTCAGCCCTTCCGTATATGTTTTGTTTGTCCAACACTTTCGTGTGTGATGTCTTTGCTCACTGAAGTTGTTTGAATTAATTAGGTGTCGTTTTCTTTATGTTGCTCATTCCGCTGCTCGTGCCGTCTTTTGTTTCTTTCTTGAGGTCCAGGGCTAGCACCGACGAATAGGAGTGCTCTGTTTGTGAATTCTCATTACCTTTGTCCAAATGACTAGCGCGGGCGGTACAAATAGCAAAGGAGCATGATCCCTGGACCAATAAATATATTACTTGTTTGTTGAAAGGAAAATAGCATGATCCCTGGACCAATAAATATATCATTTAATGAATGAGTTAAGGCACAAAACGAATGAGCAACATGAAGAAGAAAACACTTCATTAATTCAAACAACTTCAGTGAGCAAAGACGTCACACACGAAAGTGTTAGACAAACAAAACACATACGGAAGCGCTGAGACGAAGCAGAAAAAATAGTTGTAAATTAGTAAAGTATGTATCCATATTAGTTGCTCATTCGTTTTGTGTCCTAACTCATTCATTAAATGAGATATTTATTGGTCCAGGGATCATGCTACTTTGCTGTTTGAACTGCCCGCGCTAGTCATTTGGACAAAGATAATGACAATTCACAGACAGAGCACTCCCATTCGTCGGTGCAAGCCCTGGACCTCAAGAAAGAAACAAAAGACGGCATGAGCAGTAGAATACAACGTAAAAGAGTCCTGTCTACGGCCCGTAAGTACGTATACATATTTCTCTAGACATTTCTCCAGTAACGACGGTATTTCTAAATTTACGGCGGATTTTTCACTTTATTGGTATAAAAGCAATTATTATGTTCCATTTGGGACAAATATTATAGTGACATTTCGCCGATACCTTTCGTCTACATAACCCATCAAGAAAAAGCTTTTTCTAGAAATCTGTAAACCACACGTAGAAAATACATTTATTGTTGACAAAAGTCACACAACTGTATAACATAGTAAGTGAATCAAAATCAGTTTCCCATCCTCTGTAATGGGCAGCATTCTCCAGTGCGCGATCCATCAAGTGGCTGATCGCCGTACAAAGGCAGTCAGGATCTCCACATTTGTGGGAACTGGTCTTCATAAAAATTAGCTTAAAGAAGCTGGTGTCGAGGGTGTTGATGTATCACCTCTCCGTTTTGTGATGCAACAACCCGGAACGTTGTCCTCGCAGTGGAAGGTGGACTTTGTGTGGGGTCTGCATACAGCTGGGCCGGCCGGCCGCGTCCGTTAATTTGGGGCTGGAAAATGAAATTCAAACACAGCATTGTTAGATGAAACATGTTGTTCTTTAGTCAGGCAGATTCAGGGTTCGATCTAAAAAATGTGTCGCATTTCGTGTCTGTCCGTCTTCTTATAACGGAAGGACTGTGGTGGTTGTAGTGTTTTTTGTTTCGGCGGAAGTTATGGATGAATAATTAAAAATAATAATGTTATTGGTTTTACGCTAGATACCGTGGTTCAAATCCCGGTCTCTCCATGTGAGATTTATACTGGACAAAGCGGAAGCGGGAGAGGTTTTTCTCTGGGTATTCCGGTTTTCCCTGCTATCTTTCACTCCTGCAACACTCTCCATTATCTATCAGTCATTCATAAATCACTTTGGGAGTGGCCCCATCGTACTAATAGCCTATATATGATTCATTCATTCATTCATCTCTGACCCGGTCAATGACTGGAAAACAGGTTGTAGGTTTTCAATGTTATTGGTTTTACGTCCCACTCACTAATGTTACGGTTTTCGGAGACGCCGAGGTGCTGGAATTTTGTCCCTCTGGAGTTCTTTTATGTGCCAGTAAATCTATCGACATGAGGCCGACGTATTTGAGCATCTTCAAATACCACCAGGCTGAGCGAGGATCGAACCTGCCAAATGGGGCGCAGGAAGCCAGCGCCTTAACCGTCTGAGCCACTCAACCCGGCAAAATGCGAAATTTTGAAATTGCTATAGGCCTGTCTTTTGCAACATTACAGGTAATATAGTAACCAATAACACCAATAAATCCAATTCTCACCTCTGGACTCGAAACATGCACCCTACATAACAAGGCTAATAGTAAAACCCAGTCAAGAGAAATGAAATTCACCAGAAGAACGAGCCAAAGACCAGGAAGGAGCAGATTAGAGAACTGAAGCAAACAGGAAGGAGGCTGTCACATGGACAGAACGAGAACAGCAGGGAAAGGGGAGAGGCCAAGGAATAGATGGATAGACACAATGAAATCGGAAGTCAGCAAGAATGCTAAGTGGGAGGACATAGAGGAACAGAAACTATGCTTTGACAGGAAGAAGTGGCGAACGTTTGTACACCACACCCGGGAAACTGAAGCTGAAAAATGATGATGATGATGATGATGATGATGATGATGATGATGAATACAAATGAAGTATGTATCAGCAAAAATTAACATATTTTGTTATACCGGTTACCGATTTTGGGAAACTAAGTTACACCGTCAGTAAAATGCTTGATATTTGCATTTTAAAATGTCTAGAATATCCACATAAAATGTGTCGTCGAATAAAATAGCATTGACGACCAGAAGTCCGTGAAGAAAGAAAGAAAGAAAGAAAGAAAGAAAGAAAGAAAGAAAGAAAGAAAGAAAGAAAGAGAGAAGTTAAATGTAATTTTGAAGTTAGAGCGTATCTCATATGAACAATTTATTTGCAGTGCGTACACAATGTGGAAATGTTCGTTCACGGAATGACCTGATGGTTGTCCATAGACTGGTTTCATGCAGCTTCCCATGCCATCCTGTCCTGGGCTAACATTTTCATTTCTACGTAACAACTACACCCTACATCTGCTCTAATCTGCTTGTCATATTCACACCTTGGTCTACCCCTACCGTTCTTACCGCCTACACTTCCCTCAAAAACTAACCGAACAAGTCCTGGAAGTCTTAAAATGTGCCCTGTCATTCTGTGTTTCCTCTTCTGGTCAAATGTAGCCAAATCGATCTCCTCTCACCAATTCGATTCAGTAATCTCATACGTCGTTCGAGCTATCCATCTCACCTTCAGCATTCTTCTGTAACACCACATTTCAAGTACTTCTATTCTCTTTCTTTCTGAGCTAGTTATCGTCCATGTTTCACTTCCATACAATGCTGCCACGCTCCAGACGAAAGTATTCAAAAACATCATTCTAATTCCTCTATCAAGTGAGCAAGTTTCTTGTCGTAAAATATACCTTCCTTACGCGTACTGGTATGTCCTCCTTACTTCTGCCATAATTCGACTGCATTCAATTACATTTGTTTTAGATTTATTTTTATCTTCTATTCCTTCTCCGTGTTCTTGCCATTCAGCAATTTCTCCTGATCTTCTGCAGTCTCAGATAAAATAACAACACTATCTCATAGTTTTATTTCCTCTCCACAGCGTACAGTAGGCCCCTATAGTGGAATACTAAAATATCGCCGCGAAACGTCTATCCGCCAGAATGTTGAAGAGAGATATGGGTCCTGAAAAGGTTGTAAAGTTATCAGTAAAAGACTTTGGGAATTCGGACGTTGAACCAGTTTTCTCTAATCGCGAACAAATCAAAATATAATTTAAAGACTATGACGTTGAACCGGACGTTGAAACTGTCGGAAACTTCAACAGAATTTGGTTAATCCGAGTCCGAAGGATCCAGAAAGACTTCGAAGGAAGCGATATCACGCACTGCATTACATTTTATCACAGAAGACTTGAAAAATAATAAAAAGTTATACATCAATTATGATATTACACACGTTATTTAAATCAATCAATCAATCAATCAATCAATCAATCAATCAATCAATCAATCAATCAATCAATCAATCAATCAATCAATCAATCAATCAATCAATCAATCAATCAATCAATCAATCAATCAATCAATCAATCAATCAATCAATCAATCAATCAATCCTGTATGTGGGGGTGGTAGAAGAACATCCACGGTACCCTCTGCCTGTCGTAAGAGGTGACAAAGGCACTCTAGAGGCTCTTAACTTGGGTGCGTGGGTTGGCGACCACGGGGCTTTTAGCTTAGTCCTGAATTTTTTTCCACTAACTTGTGGCAGGCACCTCACTTTCATCTATCCTATGCAACCTCCTAAGTCAACTCTTGTATTTTTTTCTGACCCCACCGATATTAGGTATTGAGGCGTAGGGAGTCTTTCATTTCCACGCCCTTGGTGGCCCTTGTCTTTCTTTGGCCGATACCTTCATTTATCAAAGTGTCGGATTCCTTCCATTTTTATCCTCTGATTAATGTTAGTAGAGGATGGTTACCTAGTTTTACTTCTTAAAACAATAATCACCACCAATCAATCAATCAATCATTGATATGCTTTTAGGACTGTCGCCTAGGTGGCAGATTCCCTAGCAGTTATTTACCTAGCCCTCTCTTAAATGATTTCAAAGAACTTGGAAATGTATCGAACATTTTCCTTGACAAATTATTCGAATCCCTTTTTCCTCCTCCAATAAATGATTTGTCCCTATTTTTCCTCTTGAATTCCAACTTTATCTTCAAATTATGATCTTTCCTACTTTTAAAAGCTCCACTAAAGTTTATTCGTCTACCGATGTCATTCCACGCCAACTCTCCACAGACTGTTCGCATAGTTGAGGAGCTCGTCTCCTAACTCTCAAGTCTTCCCAGCCCAAAGTTGGCAACATTTTCGTAACACTACTCTCTCTACTCACAGGCGAAAGGCGGCCAAGAACTTGAATTTTTTTTCTTGGCATCGCAACAAGTATAATGACTTTTCCAACACCAACACGATTCTACACGACTTTTCTTCACCCAGACAGCGTTCTATCATCATCAAACATCAGTTTTTGAAAACATGAGAGTATTTCAAATGTTCAAGATCCCAGATCACCAACGAGAAGGTACTCGGCGTGCCGGGAAATCAAGCTAACTCTTAATTCTCGAAAAACATAGAGGATGGTTGCCCAGTTGTGCTATTTCCAAAACACTAATTACCACCACCACTTCGACAAACGCGAAAAAGGGGCATATTTCGATCATATGTTACATAATGAGAAATAGAGTCTAAAAGAACTGTTGCCTGTCGACAGAACATCCGTGCTAACGTCACCCTAGATAGACCAAAGTTGGAACAAGTACGTCAGTTCCGTTGTCTTGGCAGTGTAGTAACAACAACCATCTGTAGAATTCACTAGTAGAGTACGGAATGGCGCACAGTTTTATGATCTTGTGAGAAAACTTCTTTGGGATCAAGTTCCATTAAAATCAAAATTAATGCTCTACGGGAGCTCCTCGTAACCAGTTACTACATACAGTCTAGAAACCTGCATCCAACCCCAAAAATATATCAGCAAACTTCAAGCTGGGGAAATGAAGTTCTTAGGAACTATGATTCAGAAACCAAGGAGGGAAAAAATAAGAAACGACGAGATTCGCCATCTTGTCCAAGGAATGGACCCACAAAGTACAGCTAGTGTGTGGTTTGAGAAGGATCTCGAAGGCTAAAGATCAAGAGGTCGGCCAAGAAAGAGAGGGATCAATCAGATTAGAAATGATCTAGCTGGACGAGGTCTGGGTTTGCATTAGGTTATGGAAGGTGGTGGTGGTGCTGGTGATTTTTGTTTTAAGAGGAAGTACAACAAGGTAATCATCTTCTCTGAACAAATCAGTGGAAAAGAAATTTAAAATGAAAACAAAATTATTTATTCAAAAAGGAGATTTGGAAACGCAGTACAAAATCAAACAAAAATAATTTAATTAGGCAGGTTAATTACTAACGAATCAAAAGGGAGCCTGCGTTCCCTGAGTAACAGTACACTTGTAATGTATATATCCTTGATTAGTCCACTGTCGCACATAAAGCGGATGACGAGATCAGCAGTAGTCGCGTCGTCGGCTAGTATGCGTTCGAGTGTTTCCTGCAGGCCGAGGCTCCGTCTAGGCCAGAGAGATCGGCGCACTCTGTGAGGATGTGGGCCACGGTGAATTTAGCACCACAAGAACACACTAGGGGTGTTCCCTCCTTACGAGATAAGAGTGCGTAGATCGTAAATGACCTATCGTCAGTCTACACAATATTATGGCCTCTCTCCGTGAAGGTTGGAAAGAAGATCGCCACACGGTGGTTGTCTTCTTAATAGATCTCGGCTTGTTGGGAGTTCGGATAGCTAGCCACTCCGATTCCCAGGACGCCAAGATGGTTCGACGTAGATGAGGACAAATATCCTTAGCAGGTACATTGACAGATCTTGGAGGTAAAAGTACCGCTTCCTTTGCAGTTTCATCCGCAAGTTCGTTTCCCGCAATCCCAACGTGACTGGAAGCCACGCGAAAGTGATTCTGGTGCCAGCATCACTTAACCTGGCTAGAAGGTCATGAATCTGCTGTATCAGTGGGTGTTGCGGAAAACAGGTTTCAATAGACTGCAGAGAGCTTAACGAATCGGTACACATAAGAAAGTGGCTCCTTTCGTCACCCAGTGCAAACTGCAAAGCTTCTAAGATGGCGCAAAGCTCCACAGTGTACACGCTGCATACTCTAGGAAGCGAAATCTTCGTGCTCATTTCATCGGTGACGAAGGAGCAACTAACATTATCTCCGATTTTAGAATCATCCGTGAAGATATGTCTCGCGGCCGGATATTGGTGAACGAAGTCCTGGAAATACCTCCGATAAACGGAGGAATCCGTATTCACCTTGGGTCCACGGAGTAGATCTAGACGTATATCCGGTCGCGGAACCAACCACGGAGGTACCTCGCTAAAAGTTAGTACAAGACAATCATAGATATCGATATTCAGATCACGACACAGGCTATCAATTCGAAACCCAACCGGCCGTGTGGCATTCGGCCGGTTTTGGTACCTCTGGTGGTATTGGGTACGATAGATGCATTGATAGCCTGGATGTAGCGGTATTTCACGAATTTTGGCAGCGAACGTGAGGAGTAACTGCTGTCTCCTTATCCGTAAAGGTGGAACTCCCGCTTCAGCGAGTAGGCTGGGAATGGGGCTAGTACGGAAATCTCCCGTTGCCAGCCTTACTCCACTATGGCGAATACCGTCTAAAAGGCTCAGTGTAGATTTTGATGCTGAGCCATAAGCCGCACTTCCATAGTCAATTCAGGAGAGGACCGTTAATGTGTAAAATCGTAGCAGCACCCCGTAATCAGCCTCCCACGACGTGCCGCTGAGAAACTTAAGCATGTTAAGTCTCTTCATGCAGGCAACCTTCAACCTACGGTTGTGGAGCTGCCACGTTAGTCTCTTATCAAAATGGAGACCCAGGAATCTGCTGGTGTCTACCATTGGTAAGACACTGCTTCGCAAGCGGAGCTCTGGTTCGGGATGCACAACCTGACGTCGACAGAAGTGTACAACTGAGATTTTTATCGCTGAAAATCGAAAACCATGTTGCAGGGCCCATCTGTCGACCCGGTTGATAGCTTGCTGTAGCTGTCTCTCAGCAAACGCTACCCTTTCGGAGCTATAATGTAGAGCTAAGTCATCTGCATACAGCGATGGAACGACTGTGGACCCAGCAGCGGCAACTATGCCGTTGATGGCGATTACGAACAGCGTGACACTCAGTACCGATCCCTGGGGTACTCCATTTTCCGGAACGTAATATTGAGAAAATGCATTCCCTACTCGGACTCGATAGAGCCGGAGGGACATGAAGTTCTCAATAAAAGTTGACAAATTTCCCAGAAATCCCCACTGGTATAGTGTGGAGAGAATCCCATATCTTCAGGTAGTATCGTAAGCTTTCTCCAGGAGAAAGGCCTCCTGAAAGGCGCTCTCCAGTCTGACCAGATGGTCAGTAGCAGGCCGATGAGAGCGAAAACCACACTGGTAGTTAGACAAGAGACCCTCCTTTTCCATGACCCACACCAGACGCCGATTAACCATCCTTTCAAATAGCTTACAGAGGCCATTTGTAAGGCATATTGGCCTATAACTATCCAGAAGTTTTGGATCTTTACCTGGCTTTGGAATTGGTATCACAATTCCCTCGCGCCATTGAGATGGATACACACCCTCACTCCATATTCTGTTCAATAAGGTGAGGATATCCTTGAGACATCTGTCACTTAAATGTTTCAGCATTTCATTGTGGATTTTGTCCGGTCCAGGAACCGTGTCTCTGCATAGCGCGAGTTCAGTCCGCAACTCCCACTCCGTGAAAGGCACGTTGTAGGGATGCGAAGCACTAGAGACGAAAGAGAGATGGTGTGCCTCTGCTTCGCGCTTAATTGGAAGAAATGCAGGGTCGTATCTCCTAGAGGTGGACGTATCTGCAAAATGTGACGCGATGTGGTCTGCAATGACTGAAGAAATCGTAATTATATCTCCATTAATGGAGATTCTGGATACTGAGGGCACATTCTGTACCCCTACGGTGGAGTTTTGTCCACACTTGTGATGACGGAATATGTGCCGTGATGGAAGACACATTCTTTTCCCACGTAGCTTTCTTACTTTGTCGAATCAAGAAACGGGCCTTCGCGCTCAGACGCTTAAATGTGATATGATTGGCCATCGTAGGATTCAGACGATAATGCTTAAAAGCCCGTCGGTGATCTCGTATGGCCGCTGCAATTTCGTCCGTCCACCATGGGATCTGCTTCCGGCGACGAATACCGGATGAGGAAGGAATTGCTTCCTCTGCAGCAGCCAAAATTCCAGTAGTAATGGAAGAAACGTGGTCGTCAACATACTCCAGCATACCATCGGCCATCACTGCACGTTTCGAAAATTCTGGCAATTTGCCCGCCGAAGCAACCAGCGCTTGGGCACCTCGGGCTGTCTTTGAATTATCGAGAAGTGGTTACTATCACAGAGGACGTCGTGTACTTGCCACCGTAGCAGGGGAACTAGCGCACGGCTGCACAAAGTGACATCCAGGTATAAGAATGTGCCATGTGCACTGCTGACATGAGTCGGTTTCCCTGTATTAAGCACGCAAAGAACGAACTGGTTTATCAATCGCTCGAGCATCCTCCCCCTAGCACAGGAAGACGGAGAACCCAGGCATGAGGAAAGGGAGAGGCAACTGAGCGATCAAATATTGTAGTGCATGCCTTTCAAGATCGCAGTACAGTGGAATATACACGTTGCACACCGTTGTCATTACTGGAAACGGAGTGCGAACTCCAATTGCATCTAGCTGAGTACGGAGCGGTACTTCCTCGCTGAAGATATCAGAGCCAACTATGGTACAAACGTCCCCAGTAGCCGAGCCATCTACAGCTACTCTGTCTTTGGAATGAATACGATATCCTCTCATAGTCCTGTCGTATCCAGGTCTCAAACGAGATTCTTGTAGACAGACTATGGAGGCCGCATAGACGGATATCAATTGACGCAACTCAGGTAGGTGGCAGTGATAACTATTGCAGTTCTACTGAGTACGGAGTTCCACTGCAATAGTGCCATTGGATTGGTAGTGTTGCGAAATGAGGACAATTGCTTGCCCTTCTTTCGGTCAGCTACTTGCCATTTTCCGCCGTTCTTGTCCGTATTGTCGTCATCGTCCACGATAATGAGTGGTTCAGTCTCCATCGTCTCCTTAGAAGAGGGAGACGCGGTGGCCGTGCACTCCGCAGACGGTGATCTCATTGATCGCGAGCGGTGGACCATTCGTTCCACAGAAAGTGATCGAGTAGAAGGACATCGTGTTCCCTCACTCTTGCCTACCATTATCGAACATTTTGGAGGAGGGCTGGCAGATGACTTGCCAGGCTTTTGGGGGATCCTGCGACCCTCGGTCTCGTTGGAGAAGGTTTCTTCTCCAAGCGTGTAGGGGAGTATTCAGGCTACCCTTTCTCCTCCTTTTTCGGGCCAGTTGAAGGATAGATGGAAGGTGATTTTCCAGCCTTTGTTGGGGAATTTTCCCCCCCGCCCTTGTGAGGGAGGACTTCCCAGCCGAATGTGTCTAGGAAGAGTTTTTCCCTGACGTCTTCGGCAATGACGTGCTTGCTGCCTGTTGAACCTGTGGTTTGACGATTACTTGCTGGGTGCTTGATGTTTGTGGAGTTGATGTTGGGACAGAGGGTACAAAACTTATGGGAGATATGCGTACACTAGCGACCTTCTCTGCAAAGGAGACGGAGAATTCCCGAGGAGCCATTGATTTATACATTTTCCGTGCCTCTGGATAAGAAAGTTTATGCAGAGTCTTAATCTTCTAGGCCTTTTTCTGACGTACTCCTCAGTGCAGTTAACACACACTGGTGGTGGTGTGCACTCCGTACGACATGCACCGCTTTTCCACATGCCCCGCATATTACTGATACCTGGCAGCGTGGTGAGGTGTGGCCAAACCGCCGGCAGTTGTAGCACCTCATAGGAGAAGGAAAATATGGCCGAACAGTGAGTGTGTACATGGACACCTTAATACGTTCGGGCAGTTTTTCAAGATCGAAAGTTAAGTTGAAAGCCCCTGTGTCGTAGAGGTTGTAACCGACACGCCTCTTAAGACTTTTAACGTCGGACACACCTCTTACGAGCAAGGCTCCGGATCAGGTCATCATTGGAGGACTTAATCTAGTCCCTATGAAAGATGACGCCTTTGCAGGAGTTAAGGGACTTGTGGCTCTCAATTTTAACTGGCACTGGCCCGAACATAGTGGCTTCCGATAACTTTTTACTCTGCACGAGCGTACTAGTCTTAATGAGTACGCTACCATCCCGCAATTTCCTCATTTCATCTACTTCACCAACAAGACCTTCCACAGCATTGCTTATCAGGAACGGATTTTCTTAAAGAAAGCTCTGTCCATCGATTCTGGTCGCAACCAGAAATCGTGGCAGACGCTCTTCAGAAACTAGACAGGTCAACACGATTGAAACGTTTATGTTTCCCAACTGAACAATTAAAGGACATAGGTTTAAGGCCTGCATCCTTCGATGAATCAAAACCAAACTCAAAAACCAAACGTAGTCCCACGAGTACCCGGGATATAAAAGGTCGACCTTCGGCAGAGCCCTGACGTACCGAAGGCAAGCTATATACTCCAGAGGGCGCCCGATATCTGGAGGTGGGCCGCTAAGAACTACTCTCCCAGTAGCCATGCATCACCTCGCCGCGACCCGAAACTTGCGATTGGGGGAGGATAAAACCTCCGTACTAACTTATTCTACCCGAGGCAGAGAGGGTGGCCAGACAGGAAGAGGAATGAAATTTAAGAAGGTGAGAATAGAAGGGTAGAAATAGTGATGAAGAATAAAGAGCACAAACACTTCTCAAGCAACTCGGGGGACACCTTGTTAGTCTGGCCCCACACCGAGGCCAATCCAGCATGGGTAACCCTGAGCTGGCACAGCGCTCGGGATCAACAAGCATACAAGCCCCCACACCGACGTCAAGATCTTGGTGTCCCTAGAGGGGAGTTATGGAAGAAGACACCTCCATGGACAGAACTAAATGGACAGCGCTCATTCACTGCACCCAGGAAACTGGAGCTGGTTGAAGATGATGATGATGATGATGATGATGATGATAATTGATCACGGACGGCTAGAGACAAATAAATGAGGATGTGGTCGGAAAAGGTTATCCTGGGCGAGGAACCTCCGACACCCACGATATGGCGACTCCGATATGGGAAACACAAAACTTTGCACGATGGTGGTCAACCAACAGTGACCAGACAACAATAGAAATATTTCTGACGTTTAACTGTGCCATGAGCTGGAGTCGGAATAATAATAATAATAATAATAATAATAATAATAATAATAATAATAATAATAATAATAATAATAATAATAATAATAATAATAATACAACTTAAATATCTTGGAGAAATCGTCACACACAACTTAAACGAGAAAGAAACTTGGATAAATAGAACTAATAAAATAAAAAAGCCAACTGTCTAAGTTGGTCAACTTATAAAAAGAAATGCCTTTCAATAGACACTCAGATACAGCACTATAAAACCGTAACTCTCCCGGGAGCCATTTACGCGGGTGAAACCCTCTTCCAAATTACTAATGAAAGAAGAGCTGATTAGCTCCTCAAACCTGAGAGAAGAATCATCAAAATTTGCATAAATGAAAAACACCAGGTCGAAGGAGTCTGGAGAATCCTTTTTAATTAAACTGACTATCGAGAAATTGACCCCATTACAAGTACAATGAAGAAGAAACATCTCGTATATCTTTCACATCTTGTGGCTGTGATGAAACCGGCTTTTACTACAACTAGTGATGAGAAATCTCGGAAAGAAGACACGAGAGCAATGGATCCACGAAATTCAGCAAGATCTCAAAGCGGTCGGACTCGAGATAGTAGATGGAGAGAACAAAAAATTAAAACCATTCTTAAATTTTCAGCAGAAATGACACATAGAAGTGCTATAGCGATTTCAGACGAACTGAGGAAATTACTATCGGAACGAATGAAAAAGTTCTGGGCAACCTGTAAGCTTGAAAGAGAAAGTGAAGGTCGATTGTGGTCACAGGCGCCCATATGACAGCTTGTAGGGGGGAGGGGGGCTAGACCTGGGGGTATGTAGTATTTTTAATATTTTGGAAGATGAATGCCGACTTGTATTCCGCGGTAGAATAACACCCATGGTATCCCCTGCCTGTTGGTGGGGGGCGGTACTACCACTTCCACGTAATACCGACTTCTAAATCATTTTCTTGAAACGAAAATACCTGACTACATTAGATTGTTTCCTTCCCCCAAGAGCTAGGGGAGGAGGGGGGTGTCACGGCCCCCTCTTGCCCCCGGGCATGGACGCCCTTGAGTGTGGGCAGTAAGTTGATGATGATGGTGATAATAACAATAGCCTTTCCCGATTCCTCGTTAATTGACAATGACTAAAAATGCGGTCAAGATAGAATACTCCCATGCTGAACTGTCTGGCGTTCGCACACAGCCAACAAGAAGCTATCGGAAGTGAGTGTCAAGGAGAAGAGATACAGGTTGTGGGAATGAGGATGGAGGTGCAAGTCCACCTCTATTCATGCCAAGTTAAAACATAACTGCATAGTGGTGCCTTTATGGGGCGTGGCAGAAAAAGGAGAAGGAAGATTCATTCGAGTCCGCCTCTGTGGTGTAGTGGTTAGCGTGATTAGCTGCCAGGTCCATGTTCGATTCCCGGCTCTGAAACGAAATTTGAAAAGTGGTATGAGGGCTGGAACGAGGTCCACTCAGCCTCGGAATGTCAACTGAGTAGAGGTGGGTTCGATTCCCACCTCAGCCATCCTCAAAGTGGTTTTCTATGGTTTCCCACTTCTCCTCCAGACACATGCCGGGATGGTACCTAACTTAATTAAGGTCACGGCCGCTTCCTTCGCTCTTCCTTGCTTGTCCATTCCAATCTTCCCATCCACCACAAGGCCTCTGTTCAGCACAGCAGGAGAGGCCACGTGGGCGAGGTCCTCCTTCTCCCGAGTTGTATCCCCGACCCAAAGTCTCACGCTCCAGGACACTGCACTTGAGGCGGTAGAGGTAGGATCCCTCTCTGAGTCCGAGGTAAAAATCGAACCTGGAGGGTGAACGGATTAAGAAAGAAAGAAAATTTATTTCGAAAAAGTTTGGTCAAAAAATAAAGTCGCAAAATATCAACATACTCTTTTCGATTGAACAAATAATGAGGGAGGTTATCGTCAACCATGGGTCTTCAGCCATAGCGTCACTCCCGGTTTCAAATGAACAACAACATGTAACCGAGAAATAGGGAAAATTACGCACAACTTCGTACCAGGAACTGTATCTGTGATCTGTCTCCACGTTACCGCCACGTGCTTTCAGTCTCAATACAGGCATGTAACTTCGCATAAATTTATCAAGGAATTGTGAAATCGGTTACCAATTCTCGTGCGAAGAACGGGTACATATGCAAGTGGACTCTGGTTAATTCGAAAATTAGATAACTGGAATCAAAGTTTATCCCCCTTGAAATTCCCATTCTAATCAACGTAAAACAAATAAAAATATCGTATTTAATTCGAATTTTTGAAGCTTAAATTTGGATAATTCGAAGTCAGGATTTTATTGCAAGTTAATTTAAGCCATGAAATAATTCCCAAGAATTCTCTATTTTTATTGTAGCTTCATAGTTATGGTCAGCTAGCCACTATTGTTAACATTTATCTCTGTAACTGTCAATAAATGTATTGCTACATGTGCTAAGTTGTGTGTAAATGCTGTTGTTTTAATACTGTTTATACATGATATTTCCGCGTGAAAACAGAACAGGGCAACATGGCAGCTGTTAAGGGACAGTACAATGCATAATTAATTTATTCTGTGCATTTATACAGTACTGCAGTCTACTATATTTTCATCAAAATAGTTATTCTTGGCTAATTCGAATTTTAGATAATTCAGATTTTTCTGATTCCCCTTGGAGTCTGAATTAAAGAGTCCACTGTAACAATAATAATAATAATAATAATAATAATAATAATAATAATAATAATAATAATAATAATAACAACTTCCAGTTACCTGTTTAGCACGTCTCCCCCTTTACCCGTTTGCAGTGGCCGGACCAGTGTCTCTTTCTCCCCTCGAGAACGACTGCTCATGCATAGTTCTCTCGGGTGTATGTTCACCTGTGGAAGAAATTAAATCTGATCATCGAAATATCTTCTATTCAACTGAGGTACTGAACTATGTTACCTGTATTTCCTTACCTTCTTCAACAGTCTTTTCTTCACCTGAAGAATCAGGCTCTCTTTTGATGAAGTAGTACATAATCAAGAACAAAAGTCCTGCACAAAGCCAGAAGATGACGACGGATATGAGAGCAACTGCTAAATACCCAATAGTTTTATTCGACAATAATTTACCGTCGCCGTGGCTTTCTTTAAATTCGAAATGTCTTGCCTCCTGAGCGTTACTTCTAAAAACAGCAATGTTTCCAACAGTGTGACTGCTGTCTTGATCGTTACACGGCAGAGTAATACTGTCGTCCTCAGTGTGGTCTGGGTAGTGCTTGTTGTCGCTCTGGCTCGACTTTATAACCTGATATTCTCGCGGAACGCCACGAGAACTATCCAAGGAATTTTTGAAGAAGTCTTTGTTGTCATCAGTACTGTCATCTGGCTCAGAACGGCCAATTTCCAGCTCATTCACCCCAAGTCGTTTCATTGTTTCTAAAATTTTGAGAACTCCCCCGAACGCAGGGTACCACTTGGCATCTTTCAAGTGGGGTACTACGGACTGTAACAGCCAAGATTTAAACCGTCTGTTGAAGTTCATGATCTCCTGGTTGGGGACCTCTCGGGAGATAAGGCACTTGGTGCTTGCTATGTAATACTTGACGATTAGGAACTGGGACATCGGCGCGTCCAAGCTGTGGAGACTCAAAGTCTTGAGCGGAACTGCTATCGAACTGGGAGATTTGTTGTCATCAAGGAATGGTATTGGTATGACAATATTAGCTCTGGCCGGATTTTTAGCGTTCTTTCCATTCTTTTGGTAAGTTATAAAATCATTGCATGGATCCGAGCCTTTTGTAGGGGGTGTGATTTCTAGCGGATGAACTTTGAAATGTAACTGGGACACTTGCATTGGCTTTTTCCATTTAGATCCATCTGTTTTCAGTAACGCTCTAATTTCTTCATACAGTGAGAATAATCTTCTAGCTTCCTCATATCGAATATTTCCAGCATAAAAGGCGTGTTTTGTAACTGGTAACATGTACGACTTCAAGTACCCTCCCACAGTATCTGCCATTGCTAGAACTAACAGCTGCTGAACCACTCCCGCCGTTGTTCGTCGAGTTTGCTCCAGACATTTGTTCACAAAACTCAAATAAATCCTGATGTACTCGTCACTGTTGACATTGATCAACGATAACGGGATAAGTTCTTGCATAATATAGCGTGAAGTAAGCAATGCTACACTTTCATCCGTCCAGCACATTTTACTCGCGTCAGACTCATGAAATAAGACAGTGCCAACATTTAAAGACTTACCCATGGTGAAATGAATATCTAATGAAAAAATTAGAATTAAATATGCGACGCACTTTGACATAATACACTGCGAGGACTTCCAGATTCATTGGTTAGTCGTATAGGTCTACGTCACATCAGCTGATAATTTGGACTATGTTTCTCGTTTGATGTAATTGTTATCAAGGCCAG
The DNA here is from genome assembly GCF_040414725.1 of Anabrus simplex. Taxonomy (NCBI): domain Eukaryota; kingdom Metazoa; phylum Arthropoda; class Insecta; order Orthoptera; family Tettigoniidae; genus Anabrus; species Anabrus simplex. Next base: position 27,005,039 of record NC_090265.1, on the reverse strand, counting down.
CTCAGCGTACAGGCACTCCTAATTGCGTACTTCTTTCCTAGTCAAGGAGCATAAATCAGTGAAAAATTTCCGATGCACTTATTTGATATCCATGATCTTATCAGTTCGTTTCACCTGGTATAAGGAACATCAGCGCTCCCTGCGGAGGCAAGTTCATGAAGGGTAGCCATGTTTCGAGTTGTCAAACCAAAGCGAGTTAGCGTGAGGACCAAAAAGCTGAACATACGTTTCAAACATCACGGTCCTTGGCTCACTTACGACCTGTTTTAAATAGGAAATCATAAATTCTTTCGGCCTTTTCCTAATTTTAAAACTTTGTTTTCACTAATGAACTTCGAAATTACTCCTGAAAGAGGGACAGTTTGTTAAGAAGAGAGGGTATCCCACCTCCACCAACACATTCCGATCTCAAAATGGTATAACAAAATTAAGCGAAGAGGGGGCGGGAGACAAAATACCACCCCTCAGCCAGATCATTTCTCCTCGCCACTGCAGTAAAACAGAATTTTTCCGACTCATCGGGTATTCTCGGAAACAGATCAGTAGAAGAGCATAGTTTTCGCCCTGGGACTCACATTTACTTGCCCTCAACGAAAAAAAACAAAAAAAACAACAACAACAGCGAGAACGTGTGATCAGTTGAAAGGGCGATTGTGCGTGGTGATTGAACATCGGAAGTTTAAAAAAGTGACAAGTTAGATTTGCACCTTCAAGAATGTCAGCCGTATGCTCAGCGTACGGCTGCACTAATCGGAGTCAGGGGTTACGTATACATAGTGATTGATAATGTTCCCTTTTCCCGACTTTTTACCATTTTTACAATTGGCTTTACGTCGCACCGACACATACAGATCTTATGGCGACGATGGGATAAGAAAGGGCTAGCAGTGGGAAGGAAGCGGCCGTGACCTTAATTAAGGTACAGCCCCAACATTGGCCCGGTGTGAAAATGGGAAACCACGGAAAACCATCTTCAGGGCTGCCGACAGTGGGGTTCAAACCCAAATGCAAGCTCACAGCTGCGCGTCCCTGACCACACGGCCAACTCGCTCGATCTTATGACACCTAATTATTTCTTGGTAACTTACCTGTTTATTTTCTGCAGTTGAGAGTTTATTTTTCTTGCCATCTATTGACGGTGTGCGATTCATTGAAGTTTGATATTCAGGTTCTTTTTTCTCCATAAACCGATTTCGGTGGTGGGGTCATGTGAGGCGAATGGAGGAGGCTATGTTACCTAGAGGACCGGGCGAGTTAGCCGTGCGGTTAGGGGCGCGTGGATGTGAGCTTGCATCGGGGAGATAGTGGGTTCGAATACCACTGTCAGCAGCCCTGAAGATACGGTACTTTTCCGTTGTATCCCATTTTCACACCAGGCAAATGCTGCGGCTATAATCTATCAGCACACTCTATAACACACAAACCATTTAACAGGCACTCTCTATCAGTTATTCTAATTCTTGCTTCCGTTTTCTTTCTCAGATTTTTGAATTTACCTGAACGTAAATGCAAGTATGAAGAGGGGAGCTCTATCAACCTACTTTCTTCAATTTCAATATGTCATACATAGCATGATATGCCTCAACAAAGATCCGTAGAAACTCTTACTAAAATACTGTTGTTGTAATTAGGATAGGCTTAATTGCAGTTTGGAATTGTGTAGTTCTTGTGTATTACTTTCGATATTCAGTAATTAACACCAGTTTTTATCCTGTTAGGGGCTGTAGGATAAAAAATAGAGCACCAGTTAAAAGATCACACAGGATACCAGAAGTAGTTAATATGTCGTCTTTGAAGGAATCATTGGCGCGAAGAGCCTCCATATTACAGGGTCCAATAACAACTGCAGAAGGGCTGTGGAATGTGACAAAAAACTGGATAGAGTCCTCTTTGAATGAATCTCGAGTACCAAATACTAGAAGGCAACAGTGGATCTCTGACTTGAGCCTTCAGCTTGTAGAAGAAAGAAGGTGCCTTAAAAAATCTGGCATTAACACTAAAGAAAAAAGAGAGCAAATGTCTGATCTTGATAGAAGGATTCAGTCTTCTTGTAGAAGAGATAAGAATAATTTCCGTAGTAACATTTGTTTTGAGATTGAAAACCATGCAAATCAAAACCACAGCAAGGATCTTTTTGACAAAATTAGAATAATCACTCGAGAATTCAAGCCAATTTCCTGGAATATACAGAACTCAAAGGGGGATGATGTTGTGGATATAGAGAATGTTCTGGAAACATGGAAATTATACTGCCAGGATCTATACAGTGAACAATGTAATGCACAAGACCAAGTGAAGATAGACAAGCAGTCAGATCCTGAACCTGACATCCTCCGAGATGAAGTAGAAATGGCTTTGAAAATGCTGAGAACTGGAAAAGCGTGTGGACCTGATGGAATAAGTGCAGAAGTCTTGAAAGCTACAGACTGTGCTGGAATTGAAATGCTGTTGAAAATCTGCCAAGCAATATGGAATTCTAGAAGATGGACCGAGGAATGGGTACAGTCAATCTTTGTCCCAATCCACAAGAAAGGATCGAGGAAAAAATGTGAAAATTATCGCTTAATTGCTTTGATTTTACATGCCAGTAAAGTTATGCTTCATATCCTGCACAAGAGACTCCGGGCATTTCTAGAGTATCAAATTCCTGAAGTCCAGACTGGATTTATGAAAGGAAAAGGTACTCGAGAACAAATCTTGAGCCTAAGACAAATCATAGAAAAGGCTAGAGAATTCAATGTTCCGGTATATCTGTGCTTTATTGACTACCAAAAGGCCTTTGATACTGTCAAATGGAACCATCTTTGGAAAATTTTGGATGACATGGGTTTGCCACTCCATTTAATTGATCTCCTCAAGTCCTTGTATAAGGAAAATACAGCCACTGTGAAGATTCAAAACAAACAGTCTCAGCAGTTTCGTACAAGGGCTGGAGTTCGCCAGGGATGTATCCTGTCACCGTTACTTTTCAATATCTATGGTGAATATGCAATGAGAACTGCATTAGAAGGCTGGGACAAAGGGTTTTCCATTGGGGGATGCAAGATCAACAATCTGAGATTTGCTGATGACACCACCTTGATAGCATCATCTGAAGAGGAGTTGACAGAGCTGATCAAGAGAGTAGAGGAAGCAAGCCTAGAAATTGGATTACGCCTAAATCGACAGAAAACCAAAGTCATGATTGTTGATCGTAAGAACAACAACAGTCCACATATCAAACAGATTGGAGGGTGTGAAGTTGTACATCAGTATGTATACCTAGGCTCCTTACTATCCAATTCTGGTGGTTCCAAAGATGAAATAAAGCGCAGAATTGAAATAGCAAAGGTAGCAATGATCCGTCTGCGGAAGATCTGGAAAGATAACAACATCACCATTAAGACAAAAAAGAAGCTCGTTGAATCTCTAGTCTTCTCAGTCTTCTTGTATGGCGCAGAGACGTGGACCATCCTCAAACGTGATCGTGAACGGATAGAAACCTTTGAAATGTGGTGCTGGAGGAAAATGTTAAGGATTCCTTGGACAGCTCATCGCACGAACACATCAATCCTGAACCAACTTCAGATAAAAGTTCGTCTATCGTGTAAGGTCTCTCAACGAATTGTACGCTACTTTGGACATATAATGCGCCGAGATGGTAGTCTACAAAAGCTGATTGTTGAGGGCAAAGTCCAGGGAACCAGACAACGAGGACGAATACCAACGCGATGGATTGACATGGTGAACGGCCCCCTACAGTGTTCTCTCAGAGTAACCACATTGAAAGCTTTAGATAGGGAAGAATGGCGGAGTATGGTTCATCGGCTAGAGGGATGAATATTATGATAGTCCCGACGCCTCAGTTATGAGGCAAAACGAAGAAGAAGAAGAAGAAGTAGTATTGTAGTGTAGCCGTATATTAATTACCTTATTGTAGTGTGACCTTTGAGTACTGTCCCAGACAATATATCCCTCCGTTCATTTTTTTTGCAAATAAGTTATTTTATATTTAATTTCTTTTTCCCCCCGTAAAGATTGGCTAAGGAGCGCGAGTGTACGAACTGTGGGTGTGACGAGGCATTGAGGGATATGAGGGAGGAGTTGGAAAGTTTGAGGGAGATAATTAGGATTCTCACAGAAGACAGGAAGGAAGATAGGACTCCCTCAAACAATGTACAGGTTACAGTAGGTGTACAAGAGGAAGGGGAAGGAAAGGGGGGAGTTGTAGAAGACAGGTGGTCTAATGTTCTAAGCGGAAGGAGATTGCAGGCTAAGGGCTCTATTCAGGATCAGAATTCAGGACAGGTGTCTGTGAGAAATCGGTACGAGTCACTCCAGGTAGAACAACAGAGGGAAGATGAGGGACAGGGAACTGTTGGTGAGATGTGTGGAAGTAAGAGGAAGGGAAAAAGTAGGAAAGGGAAATGTACAGTAGAGTAGAGGATAGGAAAAGACAGGTGGAACAGGGTCATGGGAAGGAGAAAAGGGAGGAGGAAGTAGCTTCTGCAGCTATCAGGAAAGATAGAGCTGACCAGGAGGGGAGGGGATCAAATGAGGTGGGTAGTGTTGAGGCTCTGGTCATGGGGGATTCCATGGTTAGACACGTGGGGAAAGTGTGTGGAGGAAAGGGAACCAGGGTAGAGTGTTATCCAGGAATTAGGTTGAGGCAGATGTTGAGAAAAGTAGAAGAGAGGGAGGAGGGGAAGGAGAAGGTGGTAGTGTTTCACGTTGGTACCAACAACGTAAGGCAAGCTGATATAAGTACCAAGATAGTTGGAGATGTGTGGGATCCGGTAAATGCAGCACGGATGAAGTTTAAGAAAGCGGAGATTGTTATTAGTGGAATACTGTGTAGGAGGGATACTGACTGGAAGGTGATTGGGGATTTAAATGAGACTATGGAGTGGGTATGTGGGAAACTAGGAGTGAAATTTCTAGATCCTAATGGGTGGGTAGGAGGTAGGGATCTGCGCTCAGATGGCCTTCATTTAAACCGCAGTGGTACGTATAAGTTAGGAAATTTGTTTGGAAGGGTAATAGGGAGCTACATTCAGGGAAAAGGGATGGCCTAGGGAACGGTGATAAGGGAACAAGGAACTGGAAATCAAGTAGGGATGACATAAAATTGTTAGCGTTGAACTGTAGAAGTATTGTAAAGAAAGGAATAGAATTAAGTAATTTAATAGATATATATTTACCAGATATTGTAATAGGAGTTGAATCATGGCTGAGAAATGATATAATGGATGCAGAAATTTTCTCACGGCACTGGAGTGTGTATCGTAGAGATAGGATAGGAATGGTGGGAGGGGGAGTGTTCATTCTGGTGAAAGAAGAATTTGTAAGCTACGAAAAAGTTAAAGATGAGACACATGAAATTCTAGGTGTAAGGCTCATTTCTAAAGATAATAGGCAACTTGATATATTTGGAGTGTACAGATCGGGAAAGGGCAGCACTGACGCGGATTCAGAATTATTTGATAGGATAGTCACCTATGTAGGAAACGACATGGAAAGAAATGTGATTGTAGCGGGAGATCTGAATTTGCCAGATGTCAATTGGGGAAGGAAATGTGAACAACAGGAAGCATGACCAACAAATGGCAAATAAGTTAATATGGGAAGGACAGTTGATTCAGAAAGTGATGGAACCAATCAGAGGAAAAAATATCCTGGATGTGGTGCTGATAAAACCAGATGAGCTCTGTAGGGAAACTGAAGTAATAGATGGTATTAGTGTTCATGAAGCTTTTTTTGTGGTAGTTAAAAATAAATGTGATAGAAAGGAAGGTCTTAACAGTAGGACTGTTAGGCAGTACCATATGGCTGATAAAGCAGGCATGAGGCAGTTTCTAAAAAGTAACTATGATCGGTGGAAAACGGTAAATAAAAATGTAAACAGACTCTGGGATGGGTTTAAAGAAATTGTTGAGGAATGCGAAAATAGGTTTGTACTTTTAAGGGTGGTAAGGAATGGTAAAGACCCACCTTATTATAATAGAGAAATAAAGAGACTAAGAAGGAGGTGCAGACTGGAAAGAAATAGAGTTAGAAATGGCTGTGGAAGTAAGGAGAAATTGAAAGAACTTAGTAGAAAATTGAATTATGCAAAGAAGGCAGCTGAGGATAGCATGATGGCAAGCATAATTGGCAGTCATACAACTTTTAGTGAAAAATGGAAGGGTATGTATAGGTATTTTAAGGCAGAAACAGGTTCCAAGAAGGACATTCCAGGAATAATTAATGAACAAGGGGAGTGTGTATGTGAGGATCTTCAAAAGGCAGAAGTATTCAGTCAGCAGTATGTAAAGATTGTTGGTTACAAGGATAATGTCGAGATAGATCGGGAGACTAAGGCCAAAGGAGTAATATTATTTACATATGATAAAAATGATATTTACAATAAGATACAAAAGTTGAAAGCTAGAAAAGCGGCTGGAATTGATCAGATTTCTGGAGATATACTAAAGACAATGGGTTGGAATATAGTACCATATTACCATATCTGAAGTACTTATTTGATTATTGTTTGGTCGGAGGAGCTATACCAGATGAATGGAGAGTTGCTATTGTAGCCCCTGTGTATAAAGGAAAGGGTGATAGACATAAAGCTGAAAATTACAAGCCAGTAAGTTTGACATTCATTGTATGTAAGCTTTGGGAAGGCATTCTTTCTGATTATATTAGACATGTTTGTGAAATTAATAACTGGTTCGATAGAAGGCAATTCGGTTTTAGGAAAGGTTTTTCCACTGAAGCTCAACTTGTAGGATTTCAGCAAAATATAGCAGATATCTTGGATTCTGGAGGTCAAATGGACTGTATTACGATTGACCTGTCTAAAGCATTTGATATGGTGGATCATGGGAGACTACTGGCAAAAATGAGTGCAATTGGACTAGACAAAAGAGTGACTGAATGGGTTGCTATATTTCTAGAAAATAGATCTCAGAGAATTAGAGTAGGTGAAGCTTTATCGGACCCTGTAATAATTAAGAGGGGAATTCCAAGGCAGTGTTATCGGACCTTTACGGTTTCTTATATATATAAATGATATGAGTAAAGGAGTGGAATCGGAGGTAAGGCTTTTTGAGGATTGATGTTATTCTCTATAGAGTGATAAATAAGTTACAAGATTGTGAGCAACTGCAACGTAACCTCGAAAATATTGTGAGATGGACAGCAGGCAATGGTATGTTGATAAACGGTGTTAAAGGTCAGGTTGTGAGTTACACAAATAGGAAAAGTCCTCTCAGTTTTAATTACTGCGTTGATGGGGTGAAAGTTCCTTTTGGGGATCATTGTAAGTATCTAGGTGTTAATATAAGGAAAGATCTTCATTGGGGTAATCACATAAATGGGATTGTAAATAAAGGGTACAGATCTCTGCACATGGTTATGAGGGTGTTTAGAGGTTGTAGTAAGGATGTAAAGGAGAGGGCATATAAGTCTCTGGTAAGACCCCAACTAGAGTATGGTTCCAGTGTATGGGAACCTCACCAGGATTACTTGATTGAAGAACTGGAAAAAATCCAAAGAAAAGCAGCTCGATTTGTTCTGGGTGATTTCCGACAATAGAGTAGCGTTACAAACATGTTGCAAAGTTTGGGTTGGGAAGAATTGAGAGAAAGAAGAAAAGCTGCTCGACTAAGTGGTATGTTCCGAGCTGTCAGCGGAGAGATGGCGTGGAATGACATTAGTAGACGAATAAGTTTGAGTGGCGTTTATAAAAGTAGGAAAGATCACAATATGAAGATAAAGTTGGAATTCAAAAGGAGAAACTGGGGCAAATATTCATTTATAGGAAGGGGAGTTAGGGATTGGCATAACTTACCAAGGGAGACGTTGTAAAAATTTCCAATTTCTTTGAAATCATTTAGGAAAAGGCTAGGAAAGCAACAGAAAGGGAATCTGCCACATGGGCGACTGCCCTAAATGCAGATCAATATTGATTGATTGATTGATTGATTTATTGATTGATTGAAAACTAGCATGTATCAGCAACAACATATACTAAGAATGAACAGAGGCCTAGTACCAGTTAAACAAGCTACAGAACCTCAATCTACTGAACGCACCGTTCCCCGCAAAATTTCGGCCCAGCAATGCACCTTGATTCTATCTATACAACAGTTGGACATAATGCTGGCATACTGCATAGATATTTGAACTTGACACCAAAACCTCAGTGACCCTTTATTCTCTAAGAACTATACACTATTTTTAACGTCAGCTAGACAATTTTTGGAATATGTGGCATTCATGGGACTCCAGCATGCCAAAGCCCTTCATTATACCATATGTATATATCTTGTTTGACGTAATGTTGGCAACAACATAGATATTTGAACGGGACTCCAAAAAGTCAAAGCCCTATAATTCTACCATAGCTTACGTGAACGATGTTGATCCACGAAATATCACTGTAATATTTGTCACAAACGAAAGGTAATCATTGATTTACTGAAATAAAGTCTCAGTTCCCAGGTTGATTAAGAAATACCGTCGTTACTTGCAAGAAATATGTATACGTATTTACTGGCTGTAAATAGGAGTCCATGGTGTTGCATTCCGCTGCTTGCGCCGTCTTTTGTTTCTTTCTGGAGGTCCAGGGCTGGCACCGATGAATGGGAGTGCTATGTCTGAGATTTTTGTTATCTTTGGCCGTATGTCTTGCATTCCGCTGCTCGCACCGTCCTTTGTTTTTTCTTGAGGTCCAGGGCTGTCACCAACGAGCTAGAAAGAGATTCAAATATGGCGGTCCAATAGCCACTCTATAGTCCTCTTTCTAGCTCGTTGGCTGTCACCAACGAGCTCTCTTTCTAGCGAATGGGAGTGCGGGTATTTTGTTGAAAAATAGCATGATCCCTGGACCAATACATATATCTATATATATAAAATAACTTGTCCTGACTGACTGACTGACTGACTGACTGATTCATCATCGCTGAGCCAAAACTACTGGACATAAAGAGATGAAATTTTGGGGATATATTCATATTAAGACGTAGGTGCTCGCTAAGAGAGGATTTTTGGATATTCCTGCGCTAAGGGGGTGAAAACGGGGGTGAAATTTTAAAATGTGTTGCTCTATATCTCAAAACTTTAAAAGTTTACAGATGTAAAAATTGGTATTTAGAATCTTCTTTAAAAATAAGGAAACACGTATTTTTTTGTTTTCAGAAAACCCCAATAGGAGGGGTGAAAAAGGGTGAAAATGGGGAAAAATGGCTTGAATGCCTTTAATCAGGATACCGGTACCTATATCTCAGAAACTGAAGATATTACAGACCTGAAAATTGGTACTTTTGATCTCTTTTAAAAATAAAGAAACACGTAATTTTTTGTTTTTGGAAAATCCAATTAATGGGAGGGTGAAAAGGGGGTGAATTTTTAAAATGAGTGAATCTATATCTCCAAACTTTTAAAGTTTGCAGATGTAAAAATTGGTATTTAGAACCTTCATTAAAAATAAAGGAACACGTATTTTTTTGTTTTCGGAAAATCGCAATAGGAAGAGTGAAAAGGGGCTAAAAAGTGGTTGAATGCCTTTAATGAGGCTACTTATATATCAGAAACTGAAGATATTACAGACCTGAAAATTGGTGTTTGGGATCTCCGTTAAAAATAAACACGTATTTTTTTGTTTCTGGAAAATCCAATTTAGGGGGGGGGGTGAAAAGGGAGTAATATTTTAAAATGAGTGTATCTATCTCAAAATGTTTAAAGGTTATATATGTGAAAATTGGTATTTAGAATCTCCTTTAAAAATAAATAAACACACGTATTTTTTCGTTTTTGGAAAATCCAAATATTAGGGGGGTAAAAAGGGGGGAGGGTAAATTTTTTAAAATGAGTGTGTATACATCTTAAAACTTTAAAATTTACAGGTGTAAAAATTGGTAGTTAGAATCTCCTCTAAAAATAAAGGAAAACGTATTTTTTGTTTCCTGTAAATCCCAATAGGAGGGGTGTAAAAGGGTGAAAAATGGGTTGAATGCCTTTAATGAGGATACATATATCTCAGAAACGAAAGATATTACAGAACTGAAAATTTGTATATGGGATCTCCTTTAAAAATAAAGAAACACGTATTTTTTAGTTTTGGAAAATCCAATTAATGGCGGTTAAACAGGAGTGACAAATTGGGTGAATTTTTGAAAGACTATATCTACAGAATATCTTGGAAACGTAAAATGTTACAGACGTAAAAAGTGGGTGTTTGTAATCTCCTGTAAATCTAAAGAAACATAGGTGATTTGTGTTTGGAAACTCCACTTAAGGGGAACTCAAAAGGGGTGAAATTTTAAAATGAGAATTTTTACAGTTTATCTCGAAAAACTTAACATGTTACAGAAGTGAAAAATGGTATTTTTTATCTCTATAAAACATAAAGAAACGTGTATTTTTAGCTTTCGGAAATACCACTTTGGTGGAGGGGGGGGGGTAAAAGTGACTGAAAATGGCGTTGAATTCTTTTAATTAGGCTACTGATATCTCAAAAATGAAGATGTGACAGACGTGAAATTTGATATTTGCAATCTGCTTTAAAAATAAAGAAACACGTATTCTTGGAAAATCCAATGAAGGGGGGGGGGGGTGGAAGCATTGAAAAATTTATTGAATTAACTGAATGAGAATACATACATCTAATAAAAACTAAAGTTGTTACAGACGTGAAAATTCGTATTTGGATCTCCTTTAAAAACAAAGAAAAACGCGTTTTGGGGGGAAACCATCTTGGCGGGCGGGAGTGTAAAGGAGTTGAATTCCTTTCATGAGGACACATAAATCAAAAACTGAAGAAGTTAGAGTCGTGCTAATTGGTATTTAGAAGATCCTTTACTATTAAAGAAACAAGTATTTTTTGGGGGAAAATTCACTTAGAGGGGGGGGGGGGGGAGTAGTGTGAAATGAAGTGAGAAAAGTAAATTATTTTTATGGGGATACTTATATCTCAAAACTGAAGGTAATAGACGTGAACATTGGTGTTTGAAATCTTCTTTAAACATAAGAAACAAGCCATCTTTTAATTTTTTTGGGGGGGGGGGGTTGCCGGTAAATAAACTTAACGGCGGTGGGGTGTAGAAGGAGGTGAGACCAATTGATTTTACTGTTCTTAATGTACTTATAAGGATCCTCGGCAGCGCGCCGGCCTCTCCCAGCTGGGTTCCGTGGTTCAAATCCTGTTCACTCCATGTGACATTCGTGCTGGACAAAACGGAGGCGGGACAGGTATTTCTCCGGATACTCCGGTTTTCCTGTCATCATCCATTCCAGCAACACATAATAATAATAATAATAATAATAATAATAATAATAATAATAATAATAATAATAATAATAATAATAATAATAATAATAATAATTTTCCGGACCGTCGTGAAATGTGCGGACCGCGCTGGAAACGGCTCCTGGACGGGTAATGACTAAGAATGCAGTCCGGCTGCGGGTTCAGTGCCTTCTAGGCACCCAGTATGACACCACGCCGGATCTCCTGTAGGATTTTATCCATATTAAAAATTATTATAGGAAAAGATGGCAAAGATTTACGGACCCAACTGACCGGGAGGAATACCTGAGCCTAGCCCGGGAAGTACGAAATCGATTGCTGGAAAAGAAGATTGAAAAATGGGAGGAAACATGCCGTAATCTAATAGAAAACGAGTCAGATCGGGAATTTTGGTGGGTTCTCGCAGAAAACGAGTCACACCGCGAATTTCGGCGGATTATGTATCTAAAACAATAAGCATTCAATTATAAATTTCAGTATAATACCGTAGCGAAGCACGGGTATCTTGCTAGTATATATATAAAGGAGAATAGCATGATCCCTGGACCAATAAATCGTTTAATGAATAAGTTAATGCACATGAAGTGACAGCCCATCAAATTACATCGAATGAGAAAAATCAATAAAACGACACCAAAGAACTTCAGTGAGCAAAGACATCACAGACGACAGTGTTGGACAAACAAAACACTTAAGTTACGGAAGCGCTGCGACGTAGCAGAAATAGTTGTTGTAAGGCAGTAAAGTATGTATTCTCTAAAATAAAATATTTCGTATTATTTCTTAATCAACCGGGGATTTGAGACTTTATTTGAGTAAAAGCAATTAATATCTTCCATTTGTGACAAATATTACAGTGATATTTCGTGGATCAACATCATTCACGTAACCCGGTACTGTTTTAATGTAAATAATTCTAAACATTTTGTAAAATAAAGTATTGATCAGATGGAAAAAATGCTGGGGCTGTACCTTAATTAAGGCCGCGGCCCCGCTTACTTCCAACTCCTAGGCCTTTCCTATCCCATCGTTGCCATAAGACCTATCTGTGTCAGTGCGACGTAAAGCCACTAGCAAAAAAAAAAAGTTTCCTAGAGGAATAATGGACTCTGTTATGGAGGATAAGAGAAGTAGAGAGAGACCAAGGTGACGATGGTCAGACTAAGTTTCTAAAGATTTAAAGATAAGAGAGTTGAACTAAATGAGGCCACAGCACTAGTTGCAGATGGAGGATTGAGACTATGTTTAGTAAAATCAGAGGCTTTCACACCCCAACTAGAGTATGGTACCAGTGTAGGGACCCTCACCAGGATTACTTGATTCAAGAACTGGAAAGAATCCAAAGAAAAGCAGCTCGATTTATTCTGGGTGATTTCCGACAAAAGAATAGCGTTACAAAAATTCTCTAATGTTTGGACTGAGAAGACTTGGGAGAAAGGAGACGAGCTGCTCGACTAAGTGGTATGTTCCGAGCTGTCAGTGGAGAGATGGCGTGGAATGACATTAGTAGAAGAATAAGTTTGAGCGGTGTCTTTTAAAGTAGGAAAGATCACAATATGAAGATAAAGTTGGAATTTAAGAGGACAAATCGGGGCAAATATTTATTTATGGGAAGGAGAGTTAGGGATTGGAATAACTTACCAAGGGAGATGTTCAATAAATTTCCAATTTCTTTGAAATTATTTAAGAAAAGGCTAGGGAAACAACAGATAGGAAATCTGCCACTTGTGCGTCTGCCCTAAATGCAGATCAGTAGTGATTGATTGATTGATTGATTGATTGATTGATTGATTGATTGATTGATTGATTGATTGATTGATTGATTGATTGATTGATTGATTGATTGATTGATTGATTGATTGATTGATTGATTGATTGATTGATTGATTGATTGAACGCTGAAAAGCATAACAGTCTGTAATGATGAAGTATGTATGTAATGGTTTTGAAGTCTGTGTGTCACACTCTGTGCCTTGTGATTGGGTATTGGTTTGATATAGGCTCATTTACCAAGCATGGTAAATACAGTATTTTACAGCTGTTTGTGAAATTTATGAATTGTTTATTGCAGATAGCAGTCTCATTAATTTTTAAAATTAGGCTACACTTCGTAATGGGCAAATTTCAAGGTCACCTTTCAGCTAGTATACGCATTATACGCTAAAGGGGGAAAATGGTATTATCCCTACATTACAAACAATTATTACAAACAATTATTATGGTAGTCATAGAGATGCGAGTATTGTAGGTCGTTTTAAGGATTTCTGTCATGAATACTCGTCCACGTTTTCTATAAATTTTGATTTACGCTAAATCACAACGCTCTTGTTTCGGTTTCGTGGCCTGTTCGTATGACACTGTATGACGATTCTACTTATATCTTTTTCGAACTACGCTACAGTCAGGTGATCGTGATGTTGGCCACACGCAGCAACATGGATGAAGTGCCGCCATTCGCACTCTATGATTATTAATGCTCAAAGACCTAAATTTCGTCTACCGATCTTTAATTTTGCACCAGTGACTCTATAATGCGTATTTTCAACATATTTTGTCATTCAAGAGCCACGCCTCCTCGCTTATGTGGCCACCGGTAACAATTGAAAGCATGGCGGACGTTCGTTCAATTAGCTTCAGCCAGGCAGCGCTTCCACCTCTTTGTTGTCTGCTCGAGCGCTACAGTATAGTACAGTGCGCTACTAGGTTAGATCGAGTAAATAAACTGTTTAAATTGTGACAGGTTTCCTTTGAAAACGTGACAAGTGGTAGAGCGCTTACTTTCTGAGCCCAAATTGGCAGGTTCGATCCTGACTCAGTCCAGTGCCTTTTGTCACTAGATTTATCGGCACCTAAATGAACTCCTGTGAGAATAAATTCTGGCACCTCAGCGTCTCCTAAAACTGCAAAAGTAGTTAGTAGGACAAAAAAGCAATATCATTTTTTGCTATTACTGCAAATGGTTTCCCGGGTTCACAGAATGTTGAAGATAGGTGTTTGCTGTCCAGCGCCATACACACAATATTTTGTATTTCCCAGCCATCTCTGCCAACGATACGGATAGTACCACTACCAACGAGTGAATTGGCTGCGCGGTTCGGGGCGTGCAGCTGTTAGCTTGCATTCATGAAAGAGTAGGTTCGAATCTCACTGCCGACAGCCCTGTAAAATGGTTTTCTGTGGTTTCCCAGTTTCACCCCAAGCAAATGTACTTCAAGGCCACGGCAACTTACTTCGCAGTCCTAGCCCAGTTCAATTACATTGTAGCCATAAGACGCGTCTGAGTTAGTGCGACTTAAGGCAAAAAAATAAATAAAAAAGAAGCGACGTTACCCCCAAAATACTGAATTGAATTATTCAGGTGTGTTACTTTGTTTCTTAATTCGCTTACTCTCCAGAGTTTGTTTTTCCCTCGGACTCAGCGAGGGATCCCACCTCTACCGCCTCAAGGGCAGTGTCCTGGAGCGTGAGACTTTGGGTTGGGGATACACCTGCGAAGGAGGACCAGTACCTCGCCCAGGCGGCCACAACTGTTATACTGAACAGGGGCCTTGTAGAGGGATGGAAAAGTTGGAAGGGATAGACAAGGAAGAGGGAAGGAAGCGGTCGTGGCCTTGAGTTAGGTATCATGCCGGCATATGCGTGGAGGAGAAGTGGGAAACCATGGAAAACCACTTCGAGGATGGCTGAGGTGAGAATCGAACCCACCTCTACTCAGTTGACCTCCCGCGACTGAGTGGACTCAGTTCCAGCCCTCATACCGCTTTTCAAATTTTCAAACTTTTCTAACCTGGGCCTCCGGGGGTGGCAGCAAATCACGCTAACCACTACACCACAGAGGCGGATTATTATTATTATTGTTATTATTATTATTATTATTATTATTATTATTATTATTATTATTATTATTATTATTATTATTATTATTATTGTACCGGTTGGTACACCTCTACGCCGCACATTTGAATTTTCCGCCTTAAAGTACTCCTCTACAGGAGAAACACTGAACTTAAAACTGGACCTACTTAAATTTTTCCTCTGAAGATGTCACTGTGTGAATTTCGACCTGCTTTTGTTTACTATTTATCAAGAAGTGTGGACATTCTCTCATAGATGTCTCTACTAAAAAACTATGATCATGCACCCTGGTGCGAAGTGAAGGAACTTTATTTGAAGAAATTTTGTACTCATAAGTTTTTGTCCTTACTAAATTTCGTTCTTTCATTTGTGGGTTGGCAATATTAATCTTTCCTTCCGCCAGTTTTGAACTTAGTCAATCCAGAATTTATGTAATTAATTTTTGACCAATCGTGTCTTTCTTCTTCGATTTTTGTGTAACTGTGTACTGAAGCCAATAAAAGCCTGTGGGTGTGTCTTAATTATTCATGAAAGGTCTCGAATCTTCCCCGAGGGTATAAAAACTGCTGATTTTCTTGTCTCTCGGCCACTTCATCAACATCTAACTTAGTGTATGGACGTGAAGCAGGAGGCGGGAAGCGCCTCTTTCTTCAGGCAGCAGTTCTTCAGTAAGGTAATGGCCGCTTAACATCTTTATTTCTTGCTAGCTCAACAGTTTAACCCGCGGGGAAGGTCCGAAACCTTTACCATGTAATCCATCTCTATAAACATGTACATTTCTTCCAGTTTATGTAAAAACTGCATATATCTGTAACTGTAAATCGGGGATAGAGAGTGCTTTACCCTCTCGAGCTCCCATTCATTTTGTCTTGAGGTGACTACGTTTTAGTAACTGATTTTCTACTCTTCCTTAATGTGTTACATTTATTCATTATACGAGTCACCTCCATAGTTTGGGAATAGCTCCTGTTTCATCGGCCTAGTGCCTCTTAGGTTTTAAGAAGTTTCATGTAGGAGTGCAAATTCACGCCTCCGTTCATTTTTGCATTTTGGGCCATTTACTTAACCTGCTCTTTTCTGCTAAGGCCCAGTAGGCTGGGTACAAGATACCCCCGTGTCATGTTGTGTAAGTTGTGCCTTGATGGCAATTTACTGTAAAGCCTGGAATTGCCTTTAATAGGCTTGGAACACTGAGAGCGGGTCAGCTCTTTTAAATATTGGAAATGTGCCTCTAGGAGGCTCGACATTGCTAGGTGGGAGCAAGTGCTCCATATTATTAGGGGATTTATGCCCTGTGGTAAATATGTGTTTGTGAGCTGAGAGCTCAGAAATTGTAAAACTTGGAGCTTGAAGCCCAGATAGTTAAATTGTCTCTAAATCTTGGCTTTTCCTGGTCTTGTACCTGAGTGTCGGTTATTTGTCGACTTGTTGTTATTTGTTAAACTTTGAAATTCTATGTGAAAATTGTTAAGTTTTGCTATTTCGAAAATATAACCTTTAATGCAATTTTAATTCATATCTCGGCTTTGTAGTTAGACCCATTCACCCCGGCACCTTCTTTCACCTCTGCTGTTCCACAGATACTTCGGAACAATTATTATTATTATTATTATTATTATTATTATTATTATTATTATTATTATTGTAATCCTTGTAAAACTTAGTCATCAGTTTAACTGAAGACTTATGTAATTGCCACTCATCTGCTGTGTAAACTGAAGTTTAAGAATACATAACATTACAATGTGACAGCAGGAATGGATATCGAAGATATTTTTGAGATGCTGGAAGAAATATTTATGGATGATGAAGAAGTGGTTCAAATTATTGAACGACCGCAGGTACCACGAGGTTTTCGAGCAACGGCACGCCATTTTTTCTATAGGCTATATACGGAATGAAACCGAGTTTTTAAATAACTTACGTTTAGGCTCACAAAAGAGACTGAAGAAATTGTTGGTAGAATAATAATCCTCGGCAATAAAAATTTAAGATTTTCTGACAGAAAAATAGTCAGAGGTCTTTCGGAAATTCTTAGAAGAACAAATGTTCATCATTAAGACCTTCTCTTGTTCTTCTTCTTATTACTATTTTTCCCACAGCTGTGGGGCACTGTGCGAACTGTGTAGCACGTGTGGATTTGGCCTGTTTTACGGCCGGATGCCCTTCCTGACGCTAACCCTAACTGCAGAGATGTTTCCACTATTGCGTGTTTCTGTGGTGCTTGGTAGTGTGGTGTGTTGTCTGAATATGAAGAGGAGAGAGTTGGGACAGACACAAACACCCAGTCCGCGAACCAGAAGAATTCATCAGATGCGATTAAAATCCGCGTCTCGGCCGGGACTCGAACCCGGGACCCTCTGAACCGAAGATACTTCAGCGGGTTTTCTTTATTCCTGGCTGGGCTGTTACCTGCTTCTTCTGCCGGTCCCCCGGTCTGCCTCCCACCCGGAGGCCCCGGGTTCGGCTTCCGGCCAGGACAGGGATTTTTACCAGGACTTGAGGATCCTACGTGATTCGAGGAGCTATCTGACGGTCTAGAAAACCAAAAATAACGGCGAAGATTCGTTACTTCACCATCCGTCACCTCCTAAACTGCAGGCTGTTGGGCAGCGCTCTCCTGTCTTGTCACTGATGGCTTTTCTGCACATCCATCGCAATGTAGCATTGGCATGCATTAATATTGTACATGTCAGTATTCTCGGCACGTTTCGAGAAGGCTGTGAAAACTCATACGATGAGACTAACATTCATCTGTATACGTTTTCCAGAACAGTGTTAGGGGCCGATGACCTTCGATGTTAGGCCCCTTAAAACAACAAGCATCATCATCAGGACAGTGTTGCAGTTTTGGCGTAATTACCCTAATCTAGAGTAGTTTTAGGGTAATGTCCGGCTCCATGGCTAAATGGTTAGCGTGCTGGCCTTTGGTCACAGGGGTCCCGGGTTCGAGTCCCGGCAGGGTCGGGAATTTTAACCATCATTGGTTAGTTCCGCTGGCACAGGGACTGGTTGTACGTTGTCTTCATCTTTTCATCCTCATCACGATGCGCAGGTCGCCTACGGGTATCAAATCAAAAGACCTGCACCTGGCGAGCCGAACATATCCTCGGACACTCCCGGCACTGAAAGCCATACGCCATTTCATTTCGTGTAGGGTAATAAAGAAAAATAGAAGTTTTGAATATGGAAAAGAAATTGCTTATTAAATCATTACTTAAATACAAATATAAAATTACTCAGCACTTATTTCCAATTTTGTTGTAACAGTTTATTTTAACCGAGTTGGCCGTGCGGTTAGGGACGCGTAGCTGTGAGCTTGCATCCGGGAGATAGTGGTTTCGAATCCCACTGTCGGCAGCCTTGAAGATGGTTTTCCGTGGTTTCTCCATTTTCTCACCAGGAAAATGCTGGGGCGGTACCCTAATTATGGCCACGACCGCTTCCTTCCAAATCTTAGCCCTTTCCTGTCCCATCGTCGCCATAAGACCTATCTGTGTCGGTGCGACGTAAAGCCACTAGCGAAATAAACGTTTTTTTGAGGGTCCAAGCTTAACACAATCCTAAACGTGTTTAGTACGCCCAGTTGTATTTATCGTGTCTGTTTAGCTGATTCGTGTGGTAATTTTATTACCTTCATTTAAATCTAAATAATCGTGATCAATAATAATCGATCATGTTTTTGTCAGCATTTTGTAACGTGCATCACGCAAATAATGTGAAAATCGATCCAATGTTACCTTGAGTTACTTCATAGACCGCGCTGAGTAGTGTCTGAGCCTAAGTTGACGGGTTCGATCCCAGCTCGGTTCGGTAGTAGCCGATTTGATGGTGTCAGCCTCATATTCGCACGTAAACGAACTACTGCGGGACAAAACTTTCAGAAGTTCGGCGTCTCCGCAAATCGTAAACGTATTTCATAGAATGTAAAAGCCAATATTATTACTCTGATTTAATAGACAGATCATAAGCATCCGCTGGTTTAAGCACATTAAACAAATAAGACAAAAATATCGTCTGTGCCAACTTATAAAATTCATTTCTATAGACTTTCGAATGGTTTCAAGAACTTATTTACTACTCTATACAGTATAACAGCATCCACATCAAACCTTATCTCTGATTCCACTTCTTTATTCACATCATTTATATATACAATGTATAACATTGCTCTAGTTGTAGATGAAATGACTAGTATTCTCCATTTTTGCGTGTAATTCCAAAATGTATCTCGTTATATTACACCTTTCAAGCCATTTTTTGCATATACGTTCCGGAGCGCACCACCGGAAAGTCTGAAAAGTTGTGTAATTTCTTTGCTTACATCACCACTCTCTCCCCACTCGAAAGCAGGTCTGTTTTCTCCTCCCCGTAGCCAGACGCCGAACACGTCACTAGGCCAGTGGTGGGCAGTTCGATATAATGATCTGGGGGCAGTAATCAAATCAGGGTTGCTCGCCATTAAGAAAGCAAACATCTGCTGCTCAGATGCTTGCCCTTGATTGGTCCCCCATTGCGGCCGAGGGGCGGTGTCTGTGGTGGAGGGTGACTCGCACGAGCATAATTTAAATTATAATAATAATGTGAGTCCCGCCATCTTGGAGCGGAAACCAGTCAGTGGTGAACACCTGCTTACCGCAAGCACTTGTATCTTCTGCACGACATGACGGGCTGCCCTCTGCTGGATTCGATCCCAGGTGAGAGCTATGCTTTTTCAGAGGGTTCATATGCGACAGATCCAAGTGCCTTAAACAATTCGAATAGTGCTGTGTCGAGGTGACGATCAGTGTTGCCAACAGTGGAATAAGAATACCCACTAAACGACTAGGCTACTGGAAAACCACCAGATATCACTAGCCACGCACTAGCACCCCCTCCACCTTTCCCCACTTAAGCCTTGTTGAGCTACGAAAATAATACATCAAAAGGAAAATTAAAGTATATCCTAGTTCAAAGGTTAAAGTATTGAAAATATACTGTATTTCAGGGTAAACTCATCTAATAGTCAGTGACCGTTGATGTTTTTTCCTAACACTTGGTTGAAGGCAGAAATAGAAGATGATGTCTGCTATGTTTTCACAGTCCCTAATTTTTGTAAAGGCTGATCACACATTTCCGGGACGCGACGGTGCTTTCCGTCTGCTCTCACACTTCAGTTCCGTGCAGAAGTCTCGGTATTCATAAGTGTTTCGTGACAAACTGACGAGGATAGCTACAATCTTGGATGAAGAGGAGAAAGAAACGAAGAAACAGTCGGTTCAACCTATGTGAAAACACGCAAGATTAAAAGGACAATTTTAAGGACTTGATGAACGAGAAAATGAAATGAGCATTAACACATTCAGCGTGCTGCTGAAGAGAATGGAACGTTTAGTTACAAAGGAGGAGACCCGCAATTGTACCTGAGCTAGGTCTGTTTAATTTAGGCCTGTATTAAAATAAAGTACGCACATCGCTGAAATGAATAACATTCATGTTCATGATAAGTTTTTATTAACATAAATAAATGTAGGACACAAGTTCAATATTTTGTAAAAAATTGGAAACGTAAAACTTACGAGAACAATGTCTTTGAAACAATACGAAAAAAAATGAAATAATGAATGTTATTGGATACTGAAGTAGCTGTCATAAGAAATAAATTTAATTTTGAATCCGTATTGACAATATTTTATATAAATTGAAAAATGAGTGTATTGGTCCACCTAGCCAATACTTATAAGTTTATTTACAAATCAAAGTTGTAAAAGCATGTTATTAAAATGACAGGATATGTTTCGGCTGCATTAGGCCATCTTCAGCTGTCTAGAATTAGTCTAAAGCTAATATACTAAAAATTACAAAATATGGATAAAATTCACACTCACATGATATGTGGTATTTATAAATTAAAAAGTGTATGTTGAATCATCATCTGATGAATAAATCGATAGCTGTAATGTGATGAAGTTAGAACAGTCTTATGTAAAATGACGATGATGAAATTAAAAGTTTCTTCTGTCCTTAAAATTCGTTTCATGTAAAAGTAATGTCAGCCGATTTAGTAAGCCTGTTGTTTCACTTAATACAAACACTTTTTAAACGATTACGGATTCACAAATGTAGATCAAATTGATTCAATGCCAGCCAGACTATTGAGTTGGAATCAACTGTCGTCCGATCGTGTTGTGTGACAGGAAATAATAAGCTCTGTGTTTACGCCGTATCATGCCTGTACTCTAGCTAAGTTGACATGTTACTGAACTGAATTTTAGCCGAATTCTGCTAAAAGCACACAGATAACCACAGCGCTCTAAGAAAAGAGAGAAGTGGGAAGGCGTAAAGAGAGAAAAACACATCCGTGAAAACAAGAAAAGATCGTTGGCGAGCGAATACGTTTTTCCGGCACGGATCACGGAGAAGCACTGAAGGTCACAGCGAATGCCGCCAGCGGAAGTGTTCGAACTCATCACTTCGCTTACAAGGCAGCGATATTTTATTTTGTCGGAAGATGCCGTCACGTCTCGAAGATGTGTGAATACTTCGTTTGGTAGCTCATACAACAGCATTATTTGTTTCTTCACTGTTCTACTCGAATCAATAAAAGCAAATTTATCTTTCGCGTCTTATTCTATTTTCGCCTTTAGTTTTAGCAATGTTCTACTGACTAAAAATTATCTCCAATTCCTCATTTGACCTTGGCAGTACTAGGCGCGGCAGTGAAACGGCTTGGTGTTACTTGGATCTCAGTATTTCATCCCTTTCCTCCACAAATCAGCGGTGCCCATGGCTCGAGACCATTTTAAAAATTACGCGTTTATTCAACTTTAATTCATCTGTGCGCTGGCGTCGAAGTTACATGATTCAAGAAGGGGAATCAATGACTTTATAACAACTTTATGGCTTGAAGAAGTGACTATTTACTGCGAAAGAACGACGCACTGAAGCGTTCCTTGCTTCCTTACTTCTTAAGGGAATGCCCTGCGTCTGAATTCCGCCTACAGTTCAGGTCTTACCCGTCTCGCTTTTTGATGGCATTACGACTGTAAACGTCAAGAACTTAAATTTGAACCATTACATTATTATACGGCATAAAACTTTAATTTTAAAACCACCAAAATATCCACTGATGTAAGCATGAAAAAGATCGCCCACCGTGAGTTGAAATTTACCCACTGACGAAGAACTAGATTTAGTGGGAAAACCACCATGTTGGCAACACTGCTGTCGGCCGCAAGTTGTGTCAAAATAAAGTATCTAGTTAGTGTGGGTTTCAAACATAAAACTTGTTTTAGAATAAAATACTAAAACTAAATTTCCATGTTGTGAATCTGTTATGAATCTTGGTGTGACTATAAGCGAAACATTAAACTGGTCGCAACATATGACGAATGTGTGCAAAAAAAGATATACTAAAGTCCGCATCACCTGAAGCCGTTTACAAATTTATATTTCCTTGATCCCTGAAAATAAAGCTCATTCAGTCGCTTTTGTTTCCATTTCTCGAATACTACTATACCATTTCTATTGATACAAATAATAAGCAAGGCATGAGACTGCAACGTGTCCAAAATGCATGTAGGCCCTACCAGGTATGCATTCCACACACACGTTCTTATGCCCACATCTCCCCTTTCTATAGACACTCCTTCTTGCCTGTCCTACAGACTTCGCCACCTTAGTTCCCTACACCTGTTCAATACCCGGTCAGGCTGTACGCTAGAAATTCCTTTACATCGAAGCACAATTTACAACAGATCGTTCACGATCACCGCTGCGAGCTGGTGGAATGAACTCCCGAAAGACATTAGGAATGCTAAACCTAAGACGAAGTTTAAAATTCTCTGCCAGCGTGATCTTATAGACCTAAGCAATGTTTTCTTGTGTATATCAATGATATGTGTAAAGAAGTGGAATCAGAGATAAGGAAGGCTTTTTGCATATTATGTTATTCTGTGCAAAGTAATAAATAAGTTACAAGATTGTGAGCAACTACAAAATGACCTCGATAATGTTGTGAGATAAACGGGGTTAAAAGTCACGTTGTGAGTTTCACAAATAGGAAAAGTTCTCTCAGTTTTAAATACTGCGTTGATGGGATGAAAGTTCCTTTTGGGGGGCATTGTAAGTACCTAGGTGTTAATATAAGGTAAGATCTTCATTGGGGTAATCACATAAATATGACTGTAAATAAAGGGTACAGACTCTGCACATGGTTATGAGGGTATTTAGGGGTTGTAGTTAGGATGTAAAGGAGAGGGCATATACGTCTCTGGTAAGACCCCAACTAGAGTACGGTTCCAATGTATGGGACCCTCGCCAGGACTACTTGATTCAGGAACTGGAAAAATTCAAAGAAAGGCAGTTCGATTTGTTCTGGATGATATCCGACAAAATAGTAGCTTTACAAAAATGTTGCAAAGTTTAGGCTGGGAAGACTTGGGAGAAAGTAAACGAGCTGCTCGACTAAGTGGTATGTTCCGAGCTGTCAGTGGAGAGATGGCGTGGAATGACATTAGTAGACGAATAAGTTTGAGTGGTGTCTTTCCAATTTCTTTTCATTAATTTAAGAAAAGACTAGGAAAACAACAGCTAGAGAATTTGACACCTGGGCGACTGTCCTAAATGCAGATTAGTATTGATTGATTGATTGATTGATTGATTGATTGATTGATTGATTGATTGATTGATTGATTGATTGATTGATTGATTGATTGATTGATTGATTGATGAGCACTTTCAGGCTTTCTCGAGTGAGAAAGGGATGCATGAATAAGAGTGAATATGGTTGTTTATTTTAATGTGTCACAGAATGTAGTTGAAGTTTAGGTTGTAAAAGTTTAAACATGTTTAGGTTAGGTCAACTCAGTTTTTATAACTTTATTGTATTTTAAATTGTTAAATTGAAAAACGGTAAAATTTTGAAATTAAATTGGAAGAATTATAAAATTTATATTGTAATTTAGGTGCTCATTTGTATAGCTTGTGTGGTTAAGTGTAAGCGAGGGCAGGAGCCTAACCTTCCCAATAAAGTTGCTTTAGTAATAAAAATATCATGATATAATGTAGAATATTATCAGAAACAACACACTATTAATGTTGTAGGCAAGTGACATTTGTTACTATAAGGAAGACGTCACGACAATTTTTTTAAATTCTGCTAATTTTGTTGTAGTTAGTAGGTTCAAATATTGATCACTGTAATGAAAAGTTCTAGTTATGTTTCTGATTTTACCTAACAACATTTCGATGGAGACAATGTCATTTTCTTGAACGTTGACAGTTTTCAGGCCATAAAGTCTATATTTATAAAACTAGAGTTTTGTCTGTACATTGCTCAAAATTTAAAAAGAACGGTATTTCTGTATCGGTCGTGTCCACAGTAGCAAGGAAATGCACTTTTTAATTTTCCGTAATGTCTGTCTGTCTATCTGTCAGTATGTATGTATGTTTGTATGTATGTACGCACATCACGAGAAAACGGCTGAAGAGAATTTAATGACAATCGGTATGTATAGTCGGAGAATGAGTCACTACAATCTAGGCCATAAATAATTTTATTAACGCTGAGTGAAATGGTAGTTTAGGGGAAGCCCTAAAATGTAATTCTCGAGTATTTATGTTATTAGTGGTCATATCGATAAATACTACATAACTAAAGTTTTATCAAATTTAATTTCCGATCATTTATGTCTTATACATTTATGTCGTACCGGCTATGATAACATAGATAGTCATGAACTTCGATTTTTCTTGCTAAGCCCATACCAACGCCGAGCCACGAGAAAATGATTAAACAGAATTTAATGAAAATCGGTATGTACAGTCGAGGAATAAGGAACTACAGTCTAGGCAGTAAATAATTTTATTCACCCTGGTTGAAATATTAGTTAAGGGGAAGGCGCCCAAAATTTAATTTTTAATTACCTATGTTATTGGTCCTATCGGAAAGTACTACATAGCAAAAGTTATAGAGAATACAATTTCCGATCGTTTATGTCTTATAAAGTTTTACCGTACCGACTATGGTAGGATTGGTGGTGGTGGTGATTATTGTTTTATGAGGAAATACAACTAGGCAATCATCCCCTATATAACACTAATCAGAGAGAAAAGATTAAAGAGGTCCGACACTTCGAAGAGTGAAGGTATGGGGCTAAGAAAGACACGAAGGGCGTGGAAATGAAAGACTCCCTAGACCCCCATACGTAATACCGTCGGGGTCAGAAAATGACAGGAGTTGACCAAGGGAGGTCGGATAGGATAGATGAAAGTGAGGAGCTTGGTACAAGTAAGTGGAAGCAATGCCACGACTCAGCTAAGTGCTTCGTGGTCGCCAATCCACCGACCCTCCCAAATTCAGAGCCCCTGGGACCACATTTAGGCGCCTCTTACTACAGGCAGCAAATACCGTCGGGGTTATTCTACCACCCACACCCACAGGTAGACAACTATAATACGAGAATTCATGAATTTAGATGAATTTAGACTTTTGTTACATAGTCCGTATCAACGACGAGCAATGCTGTGTTAACTGGCGATGAATTTTGTCACGATTGTCTTAAGGTGTGAAAATGCAAGGTCATCGTCCATATCGACAAGAATAATTGTGAAGATGATTATAACAATTAGAAAAAGTCGCAAGGCAACGATCGCTTCAATAATAACACAAGAGGGAAGGAGGACTCACTTTACATTAGATGCCCTAATATTACAGAGTCGGAAGAAAACTAAATGTGAAGGCCTACAATATAGAAAGCTCATAAAATTGATCAACAATAACATTACATTGACTATTGTTTGTTGTAATGTGCTTTGCGTCTTCTGCCGCCACTCATCTTCGACAGGCTGGGGCTGTACCTTAATTAAGGCCACGGCCGCTTCCTTCCAACTCCTAGGCCTTTCCTATCCCATCGTCGCCATAAGACCTATCTGTGTCGGTGCGACGTAAAGCCCCTAGAAAAAAAAAATAGCATCTTCGACAGATGGGATTACTGCTGCGTACCGAGTACAACAGCCTGCCTGAATACTGGCGGGAAGTAGCTGAGGAGTTACATATCTCTTTTCTTTAGCATCCCATTCCTCTGGTTCATAAATTTTCTGATATTACTGGTACGTAGCACAATGGTTCATCATTGTATTCCAGCTATTCGATTTCTACTCTAAAGCACTGATTGGAATGAGAAGTTTGCACACTTGCAAGACTAATGGCGGAGGAGTGTTCATGGCTGTCTGCGACCTGGTCATTCCAGCTCGGGAACTTTGGACAGTTAGATCGGCAGCTTAGTGAGAAAATCTGCAGTTTTTCATTTGATCGAGTATTTATATGATAGCATTGCTTTTAATCGCGACATTCCTACTGACTTCACTGTAATGACCTATGTTGAATTCAGTTGGGAAAACCACAAAGACAGTCTTTCTGAGGATGTAAAAAGGCAGGTAGAGAGTGAGTGTCTACCATAATAATGAAAACCCCGAACTTGATTGTGACTGATAGTAAGCAAGCGGACCTGCAATTATTACACCGAAAATTCCCTAACCCAGTCTTCACATGAAGAAAGACCTATCGTGACTTCCCCGTCGCAATGCAATTTAATACAGAATTCTGTATGTAGTGTAGAATTCCGTAGCGAAGCTAGTACTAGAATATAAATTCTTAGACGACCCCGTATCAGGAAATAGGACTAAGGGACAGACATACAAATATATCAATAACAGCTGAAGAGGAATGAAAGGAGCGCGGAAGACGAGAAGAGAAGAGAAGATAGACTGGGAATGCTGAAAGATAAGGACAATGGAAAGGACTGCCTGAGTTATAGTTCATTCCACATTAAGAAAACAGTATTGCTCTTGTGACAACAGGGTTGCCATATCGAACAGCTCTGCTCAACACCATTAAGGGTAAAGGGCGGCATATAGATTTGTCAAATTTAGTACATATGTTCAAGATAAAAAGCGGAAGTAAATAAGCTGCAAATTATTTTTATCAACTGAAGGCGATGGGGGTTTACATGGGCTATTTTTTATTTGTACAGAATCGTAGATAAACTTCTTCTGTGAATCTGTCTTGAGACAGGTATCAACTGGATGATTCTCTGTCCTGAGCATCTTGCTTCAGTTGTACATAACTTCTCCCTTGTTTGACATCTGTTAACCTTACAAACCTTCTTCTTCCTCTTCCTTTTCTTCCATCTATTTTTCCCTCCATCACCCTCTGTTGAAGATAATTTCTACGTAGTATGTGACCCAACCAGGATATTTTCCTCTTTCTTATCGTTTTCATCAGGTGTCTCTTCTCTCCTACTTTTCTTAGCACTTCATCATTTCTCGCTTTATCTGTCCACTTCACTTTCCCCATCATTCTCCACAACCACATTTCAAAACTTTCCAAATACTTTGTTTGTTTATTTCTTAATGTCCATGTTTCAGCTCCACTCCACACAAAACACTTTGCAAACCTCTTTCTTAAATCAATAGGGATTGCCTTAGATGTCAAAAGCCCTCTCACCGTTCCGAAGGCTGCTTTTCCCATAGATATTCTGCTTCTTATTTCTTCTGTACAGCTTACATTCCATGTCAACAAACTTCCCAAGTATCTGAATGACTTCACTTGTTCCAATTTCTTTCCCGCTAGTGTTATATTAACAGCAATCTCCCCCTTTCCTATTCTCATCACCTTAGTCTTCCCAATGTTTATCTTTATTCCAAACTCTTTGCCCACTCTCTGAAATTTTCCAACATGATTTTTAGATCTTTTTCTGATTCCGCTAATACCGTTACATCATCTGCGTATTTTATTGTCTTTATTGGTTCTCCTCCCACTACAACGCCTCTTGCTTTTACCAGGGACAGAGATAAACTACAGCACAAAAATCCTCTGCATTGAAGTGTTAGGAAAATGGGGAGAAAATATAAAAATAACATTTTTGTGGGCTCGAGGGGTCAGGGATGCATTTAATTGCATTTAATAAATTTCCCCAGGCAACGCGGGGTAATACTGTGCTGTCGTATCGCTCACAAAAAATAATAGTAAATATTAAATGCGGTCGTGGAAATAAGTGGTAAAATGAAAGTGCGCTTAAGAAAGAACACCTAAATAACAAAACCAAGCACAAATAAAGCGCACGGCAAATTCTTTTATCAGTACAAATTATGCCATAACGTATCCCTGTACTCCACAACACCAAAATCTTCAGTAACAACCTCTGTACAGTACGAAAATAATAGAACACATACAAATACTATGCAATATACAACCAACTCTCACTCAACACAATTGCGTACTGCTTTAAAGCCTGTAAAAACACACACGCAACAAATAAACACTACAGAAGTGAGGTGCAGAGTGAGGGACTACACGAGGCTTGTACCAGAGCAACACAGAAGAAGGAAAATGAAGGAAGGCATCGAAGCGATGGCTGTTCCCTCCATTGTGCTTCCTCCCTATGAATGTATTTGTGAAAAAGGAAATGTTATGTAGTTATTTTAATAACTCACGGGCAAAATACCTCATCCATTTTATCTGTCTTTCATAATACATTACGAAGTATAGTATAATATCCCTTAATCACGAGGAATTATGGGTGTCTCAGAGCGGGGGTGTTCACTCCTTGTAGGTCCATAGGAGCAATACTACTACTCATGAAGAAGAATACTCTGCCTGCGAAGGAAGGACTATATCGGATACCAACGACTGATTCGGGTTTCCGGCCCTTTTTTTCTGGGCAGGGTTGGACTCGAATTGGCCCAAATTTGTTAATTGGTTCCTAAACTGTTGGAGAGTCTGTACAGTAATAGAAGCTCAGGCAGCAGTGTTGCGATCAACAGCATTCTGTAAGAAGGAAGTCAGTTCCTGGACGAAACTATCTTTACATCGGTCTGTTTTCAGACCAACTTTGCTTTACGGGAGCGAAAGCTGGTTTGATTGAGGTTATGTTATTCTTTTTTCTTTTTTTTTTGCTAGTTGCTTAACGTCGCACCGACACAGATAGGTCTTATGGCGACGATGGGACAGGGAAGGGCTTGGAGTGGGAAGGAAGCGGCCGTGGCCTTAATTAAGGTACAGCCCCGCATTTGCCTGGTGTGAAAATGGGAAACCACGGAAAACCATTTTCAGGGCTGCCGACAGTGGGGTTCGAACCCACTATCTCCCGAATACTGGATACTGACCGCACTTAGTTATGTTATTCATACGTTAGAAGTAACAGACATGAAAGTAGCGAGAATGATTGCTGGTACAAACAGGTGGGAACAATGGCAGGAGAGTACTCGGAATGAAAAGATAGGGCTAAGTTCGGAATGAACTTGATGGATGAAGCTGTACGCATAAACCGGCTTTGGTGGTGGGGTCATGTGAGGATAATGGAGGAGGATAGGTTACCTAGGAGAATAATGGACACTGTTATGGAGGGTAAGAGAAGTAAAGGGAGACCAAGACGACGATGGTTAGACTCAGTTTCTAACCATTTAAGGAGGTATAGAACTAAATGAGGCCACAGCACTAGTTGCAAATAGAGGATTGTGGCGACGTTTAGTAAATACACAGAGGCTTGCAGACTGAACGCCGAAAGGCACAACGGTCCATAATGATAATGAATGTGCATTATTGTTTCGTTATGCCCATTCATAGAACGCGTTGGAACTTGTTCATGACTTTCGCCTTCCTATTTTTCCATAATCTCTTCACGAACTCACTGTGTTGCCTCTTCCGTTCTTCTGACCACTTTGTACCGGTCCTGCTGCTAGTTCTGACTACAAATGTGTGTTTATTTACTGAGGTCCACTTGTCGATTGTTCATGATGTCTTCCCCATTGTTCAATTCATTCAGGTCTCCTCTTGTTTTCTCCAGCCAATTTGTTCTCTTTTGAGATTTTTTTTTTTTTTTGCTATTTGTTTTACGTCGCACCGATACAGATAGGTCTTATGGCGACGATGGGATAGGAAAGGCCTAGGGATAGGAAGGAAGCGGCCGTGGCCTTAATTAAGGTACAGCCTGGTGTGGAAATGGGAAACCACGGAAAACCATCTTCAGGGCTGCCGACAGTGGGGTTCGAACCCACTATCTTTTTGAGAATTTATTACATTGAATAAACTTTTTGTGAGTCTATGGTTATCCATCCTAAAATGTGTCCTCCGTACAGTATTGATGAGGCCTGCAGTTCACATTTTCATCCAAATTCCATTTTCTTTTATGGCGCCGAAAATTTTCTAAGAATTGTAGGTTCTTGTTTTTGAATATCTGCAATCTTAGAACGACTTCCTACAGTTACGGTTTCTGACGCATACAGAGCTTCCGGTAGAATTACTCTCTTGTAATGTTTCAATTTAGCGTTACGTAACATTACTAATGATTCCATGTTAGTCTAATTGCCCCGTGAAGTTTTGAGGCTCTTTCTGTATTGGCGAAACTGTAATCCTGAAGAAATAATTATTTCTGCAAGGTATTTAAATATTTTTTTTTCTAGTTGCTTTACGTCGCACCGACACAGGTAGGTCTTATGGCGACGATGGGACAGGAAAGGGCTAGGAGTGGGAGGGAAGCGGCCGTGGCCTTAATTATGGTACAGCCCCAGCATTTGCCTGGTGTGAAAATGGGAAACCACGGAAAACCCTTTTCAGGGCTGCCGACAGTGGGGTTCGAACCTACTATCTCCCGAATACTGGATACCGGCCGCACTTAAGCGACTGCAGCTATCGAGCTCGGTATATTTTAAATAAGATACCTGTGAAATTGTCTTATATGCCGAATCAAATTTATCTTTCTTGCATTTTTGCTGAAAATTCTGCATGTACTTGGTTTTCTCGAATGATACTGAAGGCCTGCCTGTGATGCTATGCTGTGTAATGTCTCGGTAGTATCCCTAACTATTATTATTATTATTATTTTTATTATTATTATTATTATTATTATTATTATTATTATTATTTAATGGTATTAATGTTTGATATTTTATCTTGGAGGCATTCTGCTGTATTAGTTTATTCATTATATAAAAGTAATGGAAATTACAATTTTGTCTTATCAAGTTTAAGAAAGGGGGCGCAAAATTATGCGGTCCCAGAGGCGTTGCAGTAGTTAAATTCGGTCCTGGTTACAGGAAAAGGGAAGAGACAAAAGTAAGGATACTATGTACGTGGCAAAGGGATTAGGAACACAGGACAGTTACAAGATAAGAGGCCATATTTTGAAGTTACATATTTCTGTTTACGTGGTCTGAATTTTGGTGACGAGATAAATGGACCTATTAGTGGAATACAGCAGCTCTCTCGGAAGTTTGTTTGCAAATTCCTGTCGAATTAAGAAACGGTGGAGTGTTTATGCTCGTATTGAGTTTTTAAGCACCCAGACTGGTAGTTGTGCGCTGAATGGAGTGAGCAGCGGTATTGTACGTTCACCCCTCACAATGAGGTGACAACCATAACCAATTTGCCAGATTCGCAACGCCAACATTTCATATGGACTAGGCTACACTTCATTGCGGTAGACGGCTCTTTATATCGATAATAATGCCATCGTTGTTGACAATGGAGGTTACGGGATGAACGGCCATCTTTCTCCCCCTGAGATCCATTCGGCCAGTTCACATTCCTGATAGTTTCTGAAGTCACTTCACCCACATGTAATTCTTCACGTGAAGTGTGTGACCAATGTGGCTTTCAGTTGGTTACGTACGTCGATCTCACCTTGAACATAGCAGATGCATGTTGCCATTGGTGTTCTTCCTTCACATACCGATATTTACATTTGTTATACAGTAGAACCTCGATATCTCGAATCATCTCGGGAGCTAAATTTTATTTCGAGTTATCATCGAAATTTTGAGATATCGAGAATACCGTATTTGAGCTTGATTAGCACATAAATGAATCATATGTATCTACGGGCTTATACTGTATACATTATTTTTAACAGTATTTTAAAGTATACAGTGGAGCCTCTGTGGCTCAGACGGCAGCGCGTCGGCCTCTCACCGCTGGATAGCGTGGTTCAAATCCCGGTCACTCCATGTGAGATTTGTGCTGGACAAAGCGGAGGGGGGACAGGTTTTTCTCCGGGTACTCCGGTTTTCCCTGTTATATTTCATTCCAGCAACACTCTCCATTCTCATTTCATAGCATCTATCAGTCATTACTAAATCACTTTCGGAGTGGCGACCCCATCGTACTAATAGCCTATATATAATTCATTCATTACATCCCTGACCCGGTCAATGACTGGAAAACAGGTTGTAGCTTTAAAAAAATATACAAACAAACTCTATTTTATGGCATAAATTTAATTATAAACCTTATTATAGTAACTTTCTAGAAGACAGGATACAGAACATACAATAGTGAAACAAGAAACATACCTCGGTAAGCACTGTGACGTACCCACTTGGCCCACAGATGTATGACAAAATTATAACGTGGCGGGTCACTTTAATATTAAAATAAATAAATGATATGTCATTGTTTCTCCATAAACAGTATCCCAAGGGCGCCAGTCTTCAAGCTTATGGCTTGAAAACAAAAGTAGATAATTAATAATAATAATAATAATAATAATAATAATGCGTAATGAGACTCAAAAAACTCCCAGGGGTGAGGTGAACGGAACACAAATCATTAAGTACACTACCTTGGAATTTAAGGATCATTAATAATCATTTCATAAAATACAAATTAAAACAGCTATTTATTAAGATGAAAAACGTGACGTAACGGCGTTTTAACGACATCTGAACTTACGGAAGCAAAAGAAAATTGAATGAAATTAATTTTAAAAACGAACTGTTGCGCGAAGACTTGCAGTAACTTATGCCATAAGCTCACCATATGTAGACTCTGTTGTCTTGAAGCTGATGATATGTGGATCTCGTACCGGCTGCCTTCTCTGTTGTTGGATTCCAGTCCTACTTCTACATTTCCTGTCCTTAACACTTCCTACTGTACTCCTTACATAAAGTCGTAATGAGTCCTAATTTTAAGTGTAAAACCACCATGGGTTATGTTCATGGAGAGAATACATTCGTATTCTTCCGTATTACGGAACAGTAGCGTAGCTAAATTCATAATAAAAGCTCTCCTGCCCTATACTAGTCAAAGCCGGTCTCCCGTTGACTACCTCTCGTCATTGAGATAACAAGTCCCAATGAGAGTAACTTTTGAGTAGAATATACTCAGATGCGAAGTGAACTAAGTTAAAATCTTCTCCGATGTGTAGACGTAGAATCGTAGTAAGAGTATCTTCCAAGAGTGAGAATCAGAATGTCCGAAAGTCCGAATACAAGTGACAATCTGCTCACGAGTAAGAATAAGAGTATGAATGAGAAAACGACTGCTAATGCTAATAAGAATCTGAATCTCTACTTCAGCTCTTGTCGGTGGTATATATCGGTTCAAAAGTCTCCTTCCATCAGCCATATCACATGGTCCAGTAAGATTCGAGGTCTTATCCCTACTCCGATGTATTGCTGTTAATCCATCACGTTGCTTCGTTACGTTCATTCACATAGGCTGAACTTTCCCGCTGAAATAAAGCTTCTCGAAGCTGAGTTTGAAAAGTGGGTGTTAATAATGTATCAATTGTCTCTTCATGAGGTAGAGAGGGTAAGGTCTCTCGTAACCTAGATGACGTACTTTTCCTGGAATTGGGCTGAAATTAGCCTGCTGACTCTGGTCACCTCACAACGGCTATTGGAAAATTTACTGCAAGTTATAAATATGCATGATGTTGAAATACTTTACCCAATAATTTGTTCGTTCAGAATACGTTATAGCCACGATACAAAGAAATGAAATGATGATTGAAATGGATGATAAAAACCCTATATATGACCTATCAGTGATTAAATATATACATCTTATCAATTAAATTCATAGTTCAATAATTAAAAACATTCAGTTATGTCCCAAACATCACAACACCTTTGGAAAAACTCCGTTAGCCTCTTCTGTTTGTTAGTGAACGTTTCCTCCTTTCAGGCTGAAGCTTCTCGTCAATACCACGCAGCCGAGATTCATAAATGAAGCTTGTCATCCGCGACTTCGGGGGTTCCTTTCATACGAGGCTTCGCCGATTTTCCGATCATTAGAAGTTTTAGTTTATCGGTTCCCGTTATGTCAGCTCCCAATATCGCTGTAAACCTTTTTTTACTTGTTAACTGTTCCTCACAAACCACATATACCGTATTGCACAGTTAATGTCGCACAAAATTCAAGTTACAGATGGATTTTTGTCTTCAAGGAAGGAAATGTTTACTTTAAGAAATCGAGAAATTCGTGTAACCGAATTTCTAATAATAGAGAAATAAATACACGTGAAGAGTAGGACAAACGGCTGGAAAATTGAAGTTACTTCGAGATACTGTAAATTCGAGTAACGGAGGTTCGATATATCGAGGTTGGACTGTAATTTATTTGACTTATTTAAAGTAATCTGGCATTCAAAAAGCTGTAATCGTTCCCGATTACAGTAAACCTACGCACAAACTCTAGGTTGGCGAGGCTCGGTTATGTCCCCCACTTTAAGGCAATCAATCAATCAATCAATCAATCAATCAATCAATCAATCAATCAATCAATCAATCAATCAATCAATCAATCAATCAATCAATCAATCAATCAATCAATCAATCAATCAATCAATCAATCAATCAATCAATCAATCGCCACTGATCTGCATTTAGCGCAGTCGCCCAGGTGGCAGATTCCCTGTCTGACTTTAACCTTGCCTTTTCTTAAATAATTGCAAAGAATTTGTAAATTTATTGAACATCTCCCTTGGTAAGTTATTCCAATCCCTAACTCCCTTTCCTATAAACGAATATTTGCCCCAATTTGTCCTTTCGAATTACAACTTTATCTTCATCTTTCCTGCTTTTAAAAACAGCACTCAAATGTATTCGTCTACAGTACTGATGTCATTCCGCGCCATCTCTCCACTGACAGCTCGAAACAGGCCACTTAGTCGAGCAGCTCGTCTTCTTTCTCCCAAATCTTCCCAGCCCATTTTCGTACCCCTACTCCTTTGTCAGAAATCATCCAGAACAAATCGAGCTGCTTTTCCTTGCATTTTTTCCAGTTCTCGAATCAAGTAATCCCGGTGAAAGTCCTATGCATAGGAACCATACTCTATTTGGGGTCTTACCAGAGACTTATATGCCCTCTCCTTTACATCCTTACTACAACCCGCAACACCGTCATAACCATGTGCAGAGATCTGTACCCTTTATTTACAATCCCATTTATGTGATTACCCCAATGAAGATATTTCCTTATATTAACACCTAGGTACTTACAATGATCCCCATAAGGAACTTTCACCTCATCTACGCAGTAATTGAAACTGAGAGGACTTTCCCTATTAGTGAAACTCACAAACTGACTTTTAACCCCATTTATCATCATACCATTGCCTACCGTCCATCTCACAACATTGCCGTGGTCTTTTTGCAGTTGCTCACAATCTTGTAACTTATTTATTACACTGTACAGAGTAACGTCATCTGCAGAAAGCAGATTCCAGTTCTTTACTCATATCATGTATATGTATAAAATTGGAAATTGGAAATACGACGTATTTTGAGAACGTTCATCAAATTAATATTTCTACCGTGGTTAGCGGGTTCCAATCCGTTGCTGGAAAGAAAATTCGCGATCAGAATGTTGGCCAGCAGGGTAGGAGAGGTGGTGGTATACAATTTATAATCACTAGATTGTGTGCCAAAAGCTAACGTATCCACAAAGATGCACACGAAATGAATATTGAATTTTCACGACCGCATTGTAATCGAAACAGACTTTCAACGTATTAGGTCGTGTTACGTTCATGTAGTAAGTGTTTAAGAGATGTTAAGTACAGAACAAAAATGGCCAGCCGGACACCAGTGGGATCCGAACCCACAACCTCCCGATTTCGCGTCGGTTGCTCTACCAATTGAGCTATGGTGGCCTAGGCCATCTTTGTTCTGTTTGAAAGGATCTGAGCTACAACCGACGCGAAATCGGGAGGTTGTGGGTTCGGATCCCACTGGTGTCCGGCTGGCCATTTTTGTTCTGTAGTTAACATCTCTTCAACACGTGCTACATGAACGTAACACGACCTAATACGTTGAAAGTCTGTTTCGAATGCACACGAAATGCTGTCAGTTGGCACAATTATTTTATTTACACGTATTTACAAAACACACACATAACCAAAATCACTGTTGTCAAAAACAAAACATTCACATCACAAACCACCATTTAAAGACAAGTGCATATCGAGATGACAACATTGAAACACAAATAAAACAGTGTTTGACTGCTTAAAAGCATGTCGTCCACGTGATCACAAGTATAACCTTACTACACCATTACTCGTCAACCAATAACTTCCAAACAACAACTAACTTCACCGTCAAGATCGTCTCTTTATATAGGTGCCTGGCCAGGCGTCTACAAAGTTAGGTACCTCACAAAAATATATCTTCGTGAAAATTCGAGAGTGCATAATACACAGTTTACAATGTATAGACGTTCTCGAGCCTATACCATTCTGGAAGTTACAGTGCGTTTCACAATTATGAATTACAAATTATATACAGGTAAGAATAATTTGTAATATTATTTACAGGTATTTACATTAACAGAACTGATATAAATATGTATGTACATGACATAACTTCAC
Source organism: Anabrus simplex (assembly GCF_040414725.1). Taxonomy (NCBI): domain Eukaryota; kingdom Metazoa; phylum Arthropoda; class Insecta; order Orthoptera; family Tettigoniidae; genus Anabrus; species Anabrus simplex. Next base: position 26,968,277 of record NC_090265.1, on the reverse strand, counting down.
GCACAATACGATCATTCAACTACGTAAATAATAATAATAATAATAATAATAATAATAATAATAATAATAATAATAATAATAATAATAATAATAAATGGATGAAACACTTCTAGCTATACGTACAAGTAATAATAATAATAATAATAATAATAATAATAATAATAATAATAATAATAATAATGATAATAATTCGAGCTCGGGTGAGAGAATAGTCTATTGTCGCGTGGTGTTCATAACCACTGCTACAACATTAATTAGGTCTGCCTCCGTAGCGTAACGGTTAGTGTTATTAGCTACCATTCTCGGGGGCCCCGGTTCGATTCCCGGTACTGCCAGAAATCTAAGAGTGGCAGGAGGGCTGGTATGTTGTTGAAATGGTACATGCAGCTCACCTCCAATGGGGGCTGCCTAAAAAGAGCTGCACAGCCTCGGGATGAGTCCATGGACTGGTTTGATGCACCTGTTCATTCCACCCTATCCCGTACTAAACTTTGCACATCTACTGTAAACTGCTTGTCATAGTCGTATCCTGGTCTACCCACACAGTTCTTACCACCTACACTTTCCCCAAAACTAACTGAACAAGGACTGGGTGTCTCAAGATAAGTCCTATCATTCTGTCTTTTCTCCTCGTCAAATTTAGCCAAATTGTTCATCTCTAAGCACTTGGATTCAGTATATCCTCATTCGTGATTCGATCTACCCATCCCACATTCAGCATTCTTCTGTAACACCACATTTCAAAAGCTTCTATTTTCTTTCTTTCTTTCTGAGCTAGTTAATATTCATCACTTCCATACAATGCCACGCTCCAGACGAAAGTCTTCAAAAACATCTTTCTAATTCCTCTATCAATGTTCGAAGTGAGCAAATTTCTTTTCTTCAGAAAGGTCTTCCTTGCTTGTGCTAGTCCGCGTTTTATGTGCTCCTTACTTCTTGCATCGTTAGTTATTATTCTACCCAAATAACAATGTTCATCTACTTTCTTTAAGATTTCATTTCCTAACCTAATATTTCCTATATTACCTGACTTCGTTCGACTGCACTCCATTAATTTCGTTTCCGATTTATTTATTTACTAGCTGATGTACCCGTGCTTCGCTACGGGATTCTCAGAAAGACTCTTTTTGTGTTTTTCCCAACTACAGTTAACTTAGGTCATTACAAAAACGTCAGTAGGAATGTGGGGATTAAAAGCAATATTATCATATAAACTACTCGATCAAATGAAAAACCGCACATTTTCTCAGTTTTAACGAACAGTATTATGGTGCCGATCTAACAGCCCAAAATTCCAGTGCTGGAATGACCAGGCCGCAGACAGCCGTGAACACTCCTCTGTTATTGTTCCGTTAAATATACACACTGCTCATTCCAATCAGTGCCTCAGGGTAGGAATTGAATAGCTCGAATGCTGTGATGAACCAGTTTGTTACGTACCAGTAGTATCAGAAAATTTATGAACCCGAGGAATGTCATGCTTAAGAAGAAAGTTATGTAACTCCCCAGCTACTTCCCGCCAATATTCAGGCAGACTGTTATACTCGGTACGACCGGGCGAGTTGGTCGTGCGGTTAGGGGCGCGCAGCTGTGAGTTTGCATCCGGGAGGTAGTGGGTTCGAAAACCACTGTCGACAGCCCTGAAGATGGTTTTCCGTGGTCTCCCATTTTCACACCAGGCATATGCTGGGGCTGTACCGTAATTAACGCCAGGGTCGCTTCCTTTCCATTCCTAGCCCTTTCCTATCCCATCATCGCCATAATACCTATCTTTGTCGGTGCGACGTAAAGCAAATTTTAAAAAATACTCGGTATGCAGCAGCAATCCCATCTATCGGACATGACTGGCAACAAAAGACACAACAAACAATGGCAAATGTAATGTTATTGTTGTTCAATGTTATGAGCTTTCTGTATTGCAGGCCTTCATATTTAGTTTTTTAGTTTTCTTTCGATATTAGGGCGTCTTACGAAATTATTTGTAGCGTAGACTGTAATTCCTTATTCCCCGAATTTACATAACGTTTATTATTAAATTTTGTTTACCCATATTCTCGTGACATGGCGCTGATTTGGACATGTTTAACTCTCTCTTTAAAACTGGAAAACTTAAGAATTTTACAGATGAATTAGACAAACAAAATGTTTTAATAGTGGGCCTTCAAGAAATGAGAAACACGATCGAAGAACCTTTTGTATCACAAGGTTACAGAATTTATAATGGTATTCCTAACCAAGGAGTTATGAATCAATGTCCCCAATTTGGAACAGGATGTATAGTGAATTTAAAAAATAATAGATTCTATTATTAATTTTCAAGCAGTCACAAAAAACTGAAAACTGAAATACATGTCCATTCCCCTACTAATAAAAAGTCTAACACGACGAAGAAGTGGATAGAGTTTGTTATCTCCTTGAACACATAATAAAATAAATACAACTAATCTTAACATTTTATTAGGAGACTTAAATGCCCAATTAGAAAGGGAAAAATTTATAGAGTTATAATTGAAAAATGGGATCCACATAAAATTACAAACAAGAATGGCCAATTACTTGTCGAACTTTGCAGAGTGCATAATCAATCAATCAATCAATCAATCAATCAATCAATCAATCAATCAATACTGATCTGCATTTAGGGCAGTCGCCCAGGTGGCAGATTCCCTATCTGTTGCTTTCCTAGCCTTTTCCGAAATGATTTCAAAGAAATTGGAAATTTATTGAACATCTCCCTTGGTAAGTTATTCCAATCCCTAACTCCCCTTCCTATAAATGAATATTTGCCCCAGTTTGTCCTCTTGAATTCCAACTTTATCTTCATATTGTGATCTTTCCTACTTTTATAGACGCCATTCAAACCTATTCGTCTACTAATGTCATTCCACGCCATCTCTCCGCTGACAGCTCGGAACATACCACTTAGTCGAGCAGCTCTTCTTCTTTCTCTCAATTCTTCCCAACCCAAACATTGCAACATTTTTGTAACGCTACTCTTTTGTCGGAAATCACCCAGAACAAATCGAGCTGCTTTTCTTTGGATTTTTTCCAGTTCTTGAATCAGGTAATCCTGGTGAGGGTCCCATACACTGGAACCATACTCTAGTTGGGGTCTTACCAGAGACTTCCTGCATAAACATATGTAAAAGGAAAACCAAACAAGCTTAAAACTTGGAAGCATCTTGATTGGAGAAAAGGCGATTGACAGATAGACCATGTTTGTATGGATAAATCGTCACTGTTCTCAAAATATCTGACAATGCTCTTCCCATCTATTATTTTCGTAAAGACTGGTCACGCCTCCCAGCTACATATGGATATTTAGTCCATCAGAACAATTTTCATTGTTTTCATTTTCGCATGCTAACGTATAAAGGAAAATGAACCTTACGTACATCATACTGTAGGAGTGCGGTAAGGTTCATTTTCCTTTACACGTAAGCACAGAAAAGGAACAACGAAAATTGTTCTGATGGACTAAATATCCATATGTAGCTGGGAGGCGTGACCAGTCTTTAGGAAAATAATGGATGGGAAGAGCATTGTGAGATATATAACCTTTTGCCCGAACAGCGACGACATTTTTCCATAAGAAAATTTATAATATAAAAGTATTAAGAGGAATAGATACTGGTTCTGATCACTACATTGCCAAAATTAAACTTAAATCCACACCGCTAATGAATAATAATGAAAAAATGAAACCAAATAAACACCAGTTAATAAAAACTGACCAATATAAGGAAGTCACGCAAACAGTAAAACTGGCAGATTGTCTAGAAGAATTGGTCACATTTCTCAAAATTCCAGCTGAAAATTTAGCTCCATTGAACCCTCGTAAAAAAAGATTCCTGGTGGACAACATAAGTGACGAAATTCATAAGGAGAGACATCAGGCATGGTTAACGCTCCAAACCCATAAAAGAGAAGAAAATGCTATCAACCTAAAAAAATCAGGAAGAAATTCTCACAAAATATGAAAAGAATTAAGAGAGAATTTCATAAGGAAATAATAAACTCTACAGAAGTTAATTCTAGACGCTAGTTTAAAATGTTTGGAGGACAACTACAGAAACATGCCCCTCCAACAACAATGGTGAAAGAAGAAGATGAAGATGGTTAAATGGCACATAGTAACAGTGAAACTACTGGGGGTGGGGCGTAGCCAAGGGGGGATACAGAGGATTAGACACCCTCCCATGGAATTTAAAAAAAAACTAAACAAGTGAAAACAGGAGTTAGGAGAATACATGGGAGGCTTTAGACCATGGAGAAGTTGTGCAGAACAGATTATCACTCTAAAATTAATACTGGCATACTACACAAAACAAAATACGCCTATAATAACAACATTTCTTGACTTTAAGAAGGCATATCATTGTGTACAAAGACCTTCAATTTAAAAAAAAAAAAACATCATTTTAGACTGCATCCAAAATTAATTAAACTGATGGAATCTACTTTAGGCTACTAATAACCAAACCAAACCAAACTCCATGGCGCAACAGCCCCGAAGGGCCTTGGCCTACCATGCGACCGCTGCTCAGCCCGAAGGCCTGCAGATTATGAGGTGTCATGTGGTCAGCACGACGAATCCTCTCGGCCGTTATTCTTGGTTTTCTAGACCGGGGCCACCATCTCACATTCAGATAGCTCTTCAATTGTAATCACGTAGGCTGAGTGGACCTCTAACCAGCCCTCAGATCCAGGTAAAAATCTCTGACCTGGCCGGGAATCGAACCCGGGGCCTCCGAGTAAGAAACAGGCATGCTACCCTTACACCGGCGGGGGCGGCACTTTAACTAATACCAAATCAAAAGTAAAGTTTAGACGCGAAATTTCTGAACCATTTTTGATTAAAACAGGTTTAAGACAACGAGACTGTTTATCACCTTTACTATTTAATTGTGTATTAGAATATATAGTAACGGAATGGTACAAGGTCAACCCAAAGAACATAAACATTGGAAGAGTCAAACAAGTTTTTTAAGTATATACTGTTTAGGATTTGCTGATAACCTTGCTTTGTTTTCCAACAATATTCAGGAAACTCGACACCAAATTCAATCTCTACAAGAAATAGCACGAAAAAAAAAAAAATAGGTCGTAGATCCTTTGAAGAACTGAGATCATGTTTACCGACCCACGAATGGTAGTTGAAATAACAATTAAAGGGCAAGAAATCAAAATTGTTCACAAGTTTATGTATTGATGATAAATTATCATTTATAATCTTAATTATAAACCAGCTTTGTATGATAGAATAAATATAAACAAAGCAAATAATATTACTAAGACTACATAGGCCTACAACCAAAAAGGTTATCGATAGCAAAAAAGTTGATGATGATGATGCTTGTTGTATTAAGGGGCCTAAGCAGCAAAATTAAAACATTACAAAACAGTGACACAGCCAGAAATAACTTACGCTAGCGAAACCATTTTTAAAACTACTCATAGAGCTGAAATAAAGAAAATACATACGACAGAAAGAAAAGAAAATACATACGACAGAAAGAATAATAATTAAAACTTGCATAAAAATATCAAATTAATGGACAATAGAGAACAGCATCAAATAAAAGAGTTTATAAGGAAATTGAAACGGTATTGACCACGATTAGAAAAAACGTATATCTTTATTTCGACATCTTATCAGAACACCTGACACCAAAATTTAGCAGAAGAATAATTAAAAAATTATGGAATACTAAGACCAAGATTAAGTGGATCACGGAAATTAAGGATGATATTAAGGAACTGCAAGTACCAATACATAACCTTAAAAACAAAACAGACAGAATTGTGATACTTCAGGACACACGCACCAGGTTACAGACCAAGTTCAATAAATGGTCTAGTTTTCAATTGAAGAAAGGAAGGCAGCTTCTCTCAGAATGAAGAAATATTGGGCTGATAGGAAATAAAAAAATCCTTTGTATAATTGACTAGAGTGGTCCAATGTAGGCCATAAAATGTAAAGTAAATAATCTATAGTATATATATACATAAAATAACATGTCTTGACTGACTGACTTTGAGTGCAGGTGCTCACTAAGGAAGGATTTTTTGGATATTTCGCCACTAAGGGTGTGAAAAGGGGAGTTAAAAGTTTAAATGATGATATCTGTATATCAAAATTTAACAGTTTACAGACTTAAAAATTTGTATTTGTAAACTCTATTGAAAATAAAGAAAAAAATATTTTTTCGGAAAATTCGCTTAAGTGGGGGGAGGGGGGAATAGAAGTGAAAAAGGGTTAATTCTTTTTATGAGGATACTTATATCTCAAAAAAGGAATACGTTACAGACATGAAAATTGATATTTGTAATTTCCATTAAAAAAAGAAACACGTGTATTTTGTTTTTGGAAAAACCCACTTAAGAGATAAAGAAGTGAAACGGGGGTGAATTCATAAATTGAGTATATCTCAAAAACTTAACATGTTACAGACGTGAAAATTGGTGTTTGGAATCACCTTTAAAAATGAAGAAACACGTATTTTTTTCGGAAAATCCACTTGATGGTGGTGGGGGAAGGCGGAAAGAAGTAAAAAGTATTAAATTCTTTTTAAGGGAAAAACTTTCATCTCGAAAATTGAAGATGTTACAGATGTGAACGTTGGTGTTTGAAATGTCCTTTAATAATAAATAACACGTTTTTGTTTTCGGAAAATCCACTTAATGGTGTCGATGGATCAACTAAGCGCAATTAAGTACACCGGTTTGAAACCAGCTTTCCTATTCGAAGCAAATATCAGCTCCACCACCGACCCTCGACGTACCAAACCTACAAAGGAACCACACAATGGTGGGAAGGACGCATGGTTCATCTTCCTGCAAGTTCCCTTGAAATTCGCGCTAGTAACAGCTAGTTATTAATATATTTCAAAGTTAGAAATACCTTGTGAAAAATTCGTGAACCTGCTATAGAAAATGGGTAAGGTTTAATGTGAACACATGTCGAAAAGATCGCTGTCGCAATTCTGAAACGTAGGACTATATTTGATGGTCACTTGACAGAATGTGCTCATAAGAAAGAAAGAAAGAAAGAAAGAAAGAAAGAAAGAAAGAAAGAAAGAAATGAACACGAGCCTATCATGGCCTGTGTCTTCAGTAACAGACGTAAGTATTGGGCTCAAATATCGCCATGTCATTTTCGTGACGAGGAAAAAAAAAAGAAGTATCGATTTCTGTTTGTTGAAGCAGACCCAGCTGTTGCCATAGCTACAGAGTTGACAGTTGGGTGCTATAAGCATATGTAAGAGTCCCTTAGCCGCGCGTGTTCCACCATATATAAAGCTTTGTGTTAGCCGATGACAGCTTCTCCTTTGTGCACTAAGTTTTGCGGTTGCCCTTTGCGGTGGTGAGAGGCGCATTGAAGGCCACTCAAGTGTTATCTCTGCCTTTTATTGAGCACTCCTATCGTTCTTATTTGTACCCTACAGTGAGTGTTTGCGCTACCCTGCCCTTCCCTGCCTCACATTGTCGAGTGGTAGGGACGTATTTCATGTAGAAAGCTTCTGTGAAGGGGAACGCTTCTCACGCCGTAGACCCGCCTTCGATGCCCTCCACCGCCTGCCCTCCCATTGTGGGAGAACCAGTCATGGGTCAAGTTGTCGTGGATAATGCATGGCGCTCATTCCTTTGAGTTCCCTAATTTACAAGTCAGAAGAGTTACAGTAGTTTCTGATGTGTTTTTGGTATAATGACAGATAATTATTGAGGTGGGAGGGGGACATGATTAAGATGAAGACAGGCATGTGAAATGATGAACAACCATTAACGCACACATTCCTATATATTAAAATATTCACAAACAAACAGAGCAATAAAAGAGTTTTTCTCAAATACATTTTTCAACGAGTCTTATGTTCGGAGTTTTCAATAATATTAGTTCCTTTATAAAAGTATTAATAACAAAGTAGATGATACTGAATTATGCAGCTAACTATCATATTGTACCCCTAGAAATCCTGGAGAGAAATTCAGAAACTTTTTTACCGCGAGGAAATACAGATAGAAACAAAAACTCTCCTCTTTATAGCTCATGTGCATTATATAATAAATTACATCCTCTTGGAATCGATATATTTCATGATACATTAGACGAATTTTATGCATTTTGCAGTATACTAGGAAAAGTTCTGAATTAATTTTAGGCTTATGGCTGTCATGTTGTTAATTTGCTTTTTAATTATTGTTTGTTGCTTAGTTGTTTTTATTTTCTCATTTCTTTTAAGTTCCATTCCATTGTTTTAACAATATAATACATAATGTATCTTTTCTCTTTCCTAAGTAATAATTGTACGGTTAATGTTACATAATATTTTTATTTACTGACAAGGTTACAAAATTACCATATTTCTTTAGTATTAAACCTGGTTACATGTGTTATTTTCGTTTCTTCATTATAGTGGCTTTGTTGTATAATTTGTGAGTTTTCCTTCTTGTTTTATTTTCTTTCTTTTTCTTTTGTATGTTAAATATGTAATTTGTACCACTTAATGAGTGAATAATGTAATTGGATTACTGCCTGGATATTCACATTAAATAAATAAATACATAATATTCACAAGTAAACAGAAAAATACGTAGAACTTGATTCATAAACACAGTAAATATTTTGAAAGAATATTTTATGTACGAGGCTAACAAAAACAATCACAAGTAAAAACTTTAGAACTTTCTTCATAAATACAATTTCTTAAGAAATATCCTCTTATCGTACTGTATATATATTATGCATTTCTTGATACGAATATATCTGCCACCAGCTGTACCGCCTGAACACTGCCCATTGGAAAATGTAGTTCTCTGAAGGAATGCCCGCTTTCTAATCTCATTTCTTGATATAACACCATCTGCCCCCTTCTCCAGATTCAACGCGTTAGCAGCCTCCGAGTACCACCAAACTCCACGTTTGAAGATAAATTAAATCTAGGAGGAGAATTTCTTTAGATGGGGAGGGGCAAAATGGCACTCAGCACCCTAAGATCAGTTTCGGAAGGGGGGGGGGGCAGAAAAACCCTCCCCCCTCCAAATTCGGCGCCACTGTATGATGGTGTGACGATTAACGGGATGCAATGTCAGATTGTGAATTTCACAAAAAGGAAAAGTCCTAATTACTGGGGTAAAAGGTCCTCATGAGGATCACTGTAAGTACCTAGGTAATCGGTTACAGGAATTTCTCGAAGCCAGCATTTCCTCCCTTGAAACAAAATATATTATGTAACTCGAATTTTGTGCAACAGTAACTGTGTAATACCGCATTTGTGGTTTGTGAGGAACAGTTAACAGGGAAGGAAAGGTTTACACTATTGCTGGAGATTCGTAAATGCAGCTTGTCATCCGCGATTTTGGGGGTTGCTTCGTACGTGACCGGTAATTAATTCACACCCGAGAAACAGCGAGGCTTCGGCGATTTTCCGATCACTACAAGTTTTACTTCTTCGGTTCCCGTCATATCAACTCCCAGCATCACTGTAAACCTTTCTTTACTTGTTAACTCTTCCTCACAAACCACAAGTGCTGTATTGCACAGTTAACGTTGCACAAAAATCGAGATTAACAGAGCACTTTTGCTTCAAGGGAGGAAATGTTTGCTTCGAGAAATCGAGAAATTCCTGTAACCGAATTTTGAGTAATAGAGAAATAAATACGCGTGGAGAATGGGACAAACTGCTGAGAAATTGAAGTTACTTAGAGATACTGAAAATTCGAGTGATGGAGGTTCGAGATATCGAGGTTCGACTCTATATGCTTGCATATTTTGTACTTCTTTAGGTCACGAACTTCCGAACCCCAGTGATAAGAATTTTAAGAAGTAGTTAATTGATTTGCAAAGTCAAGGAAAAACGGCCGGACTGAGTAGCTCGGACTGTAGGGCGCTGACCTCCTGAGTCCAAGTTGGCAGATTCGATTCTGGCTCAGTCCCGTGATCAATCAATCAATCAATCAATCAATCAATCAATCAATCAATCAATCAATCAATCAATCAATCAATCAATCAATCAATCAATCAATCAATCAATCAATCAATCAATCAATCAATCAATCAATCAATCAATCAATCAATCAATCAATCAATCAATACTGATCTGCGTTTAGGGCAGTCGCCCAGGTGGCAGATTCCCTATCTGTTGCTTTCCTAGTCTTTTCCTAAATGATTTCAAAGAAATTGGAAATTTATTGAACGTCTCCCTTGGTAAGTTATTCCAATCCCTAACTCCCCTTCCTATAAATTAATATTTGCCCCAGTTTGTCCTCTTGAATTCCAAATTTATCTTCATATTGTGATACTCGAAGGTGCTCAAATACGCCAGCCTCGTAAAGAAACTTCAGCGGGACAAAATTCCGGCACCTCGGCGTCTCCGAAAAGCGTAAACGAAGTCAGTGGAACGTAAAATCACTCAAGTTATTAAATGTAAAATCATTTCAAACTATAAGAGTCATTTAAATGACGGGAAAAGATATTTTCGAAAATTCCAAATATCATGTTCAATCTCACCTGGCCACTTAATGGTTCTATGCTAAAGAAACTCACACAAAATGAAGTAATATATTCCTTTTCCTTCTGAACTTCTATATTATTCCAGCCCCAAGCGAAAAAATAGTCAGTGATTTCCCTAAGACTTGACATTCTGTAAAGTAATTGTAATTGTAATTTTAGTGATTACAGTAGAACCCCATTAGTCTGGACTTCGCTTAACCCGGACAGCCGTTTAGTAATAACTAACAGTTTCCCGCTGGCTCCGCCCGCAATGTACGAAGTATGGTGTTGTTCGTTACTATCCTCATGGATGTATTTGCAAAGTTTCGAATTAATGAAATAAAACACATGATCTACTGTGGTAATAGAATGTAATATTATGTCAACAAAACACTTGAAAATACATCACCCAAAGAAATTGAATTAAACGTTCCGTGGAACAACACTACGCGAACTGTTAAAAAGTCCTTCAAAGATTTTCGTCATGGAGACAATGTACTCATAACTTTTCTCATAATCTACCAATTTAAGTAGTTATTACGTCAAAAGAAAGCGCTTGATCCACTGAGTGTTTTTAGACTAAAATTAGCTGCGTACCTCAATTAGAACGAAAGACATGATTGTTTAAATGAGAAAAAAATGTTGAAGAAATGAGACGTCAAATTGAATGTGCACTCATAACGTTCCTCAAAATAGACAAATTTGAATAGTTAAGACCTGAAAGGAAATAGCTTGATCCACTGAGTGTTCTTAGGCCAAAACGAACTCCGTACCTCAATTAGAATCAAAGATATGATCGCTTCAAAGATATAAACAATTTAAAAAATCAAATAATTTGAGGAAGGCGGAAGTTAAGTGATTTATAGTACCCGATGACAAATCTGTGCATGAATACCTTTCAGTTAATAAAAATTAAGAAAATCTACCGGATAAATATATAGACTGGGGGACTTGTGCGAGAAATCTCGCATGTGGTATGTTCCGAGCTGTCAGCGGAGAGATGGCGTGGAATGACATTAGTAGACGAATAAGTTTGAGTGGCGTTTATAAAAGTAGGAAAGATCACAATGTGAAGATAAAGTTGGAATTCAAGAGGACAAACTGGGGCAAATATTCATTTATAGGAAGGGGAGTTAGGGATTGGAATAAATTACCAAGGGAGACGTTCAATAAATTTCCAGTTTCTTTGAAATCATTTAGGAAAAGGCTAGGAAAGCAACAGATAAGGAATCTGCCACCTGGGCGACTGCCCTAAATGCAGATCAGTATTGATTGATTGATTGATTGATTGATTGATTGATTGATTGATTATGTGGTGGAGTAGCCCCCTGGTGAACTAAGGAATACACAAATCAGTACAATATTGGACTGTCTTACATACCACTTAATGTAATCATTGATATTTTAACATTCACGGTTTCAGCTTGAACGAAAGCAAATGCAAGTGTATTACTATAATGACGAATGTTCCGGAAGTAATTTTTTGTTTTACTATCATTCTCTTCTTTTTTTTTTTGCTAGTTGCTTTACGTCGCACCGACACAGATAGGTCTTATGGCGACGATAGGACAGGAAAGGGCTAGGAGTGGGAAGGAAGCGGCCGTGGCCTTAATTAAGGTACAGCCCCAGCATTTGCCTGGTGTGAAAATGGGAAACTACGGAAAACCATTTTCAGGGCTGCCGACAGTGGGGTTCGAACCTACTATCTCCCGAATACTGGATACTGGCCGCATTCTCTTCTTAACTGATAATTACAGCATATTATGATGACATAAAACAGGCGTCCCAGCGGCCAAAATGTGCAGTGGATAGCAATGATGGCGCGTATTTTCCTACAGCAACAGTATTTGCAAATCGCACACTTAGTACAATTCTTTAAACTGATTGTTTAAAGAAGTTATCGATATTTATGATATGAGAGTGCAATTCGTCACTGATAATGTCTATTCTCTTTCTTCTGAATTCTCATTTGTAACGATCGGTTACTTGTGAGCGTGATCGACTCGTTGGCTAAATGGTCAGCGTACTGGCCTTCGGTTCAGAGGGTCCCGGGTTCGATTCCCGGCCGGGTCGGGGATTTTAACCTTAATTGGTTAATTCCAATGGCTCGAGGGCTGGGTGTGTGTAGCGTTTTCAACATTAGAAATCATCCTAGGTAAGGCCCTTATCTTCACAGACATGCAGGTCGCCTAATAGGTTGTCTACTAGGAAAAGACCTGCACCAGGCCTCTCCAATCAATCAATCAATCAATCACTACTGATCTGCATTTAGGGCAGTCACCCAGGGGTGAGATTCCCTATCTGCCTCTCTGGAGCCCATACGCTATTAATTAACTTGTGAGCGTCGCAAAAGGGATATGTACTACTGAAATAATATATGGTGCATACATGCAATTACAGTATTGCACCCGACAGGGGCATGACCCAAGGACCGTTGGTTAAGACTGGTCATTTAAATTGCAGACGTAATGATATTTGAGGAAAGGAATATCGAAATTAGTTAATATCAATATCATTGAGACCGATAAAATAAGTCTACAAAATTTATTCTACAGAATTATATTATTTGTGATCTATTGTGCAATATCTTGCTTTGTCCAGCGGGGAGCCCGCAGCAGAGTCGAGCCTGTGTAGTCTTGGGTGGGGCTGCAATCGGTGGTTCACCGTGACGTAACTTGAGAGAAGTCATCCCTACTTCGCGACCAAGAAAGTGAGGGGAGGCAAACTTTTTTCAAACGAAATATGGGAGCCATCTTTAATTCAGCTTAGCCAACTTGATTGTTTACGATGTGAAAATTAACGAAATCTGAATTCTGGAGTCGTCTTCCGATTTAAAATTATGTATGTATGTATGTATGTATGTATGTATGTATGTATGAATGTATGTATGTATGTATGTATGTATGTATGTATGTATGTATGTATGTATGTATGTACAGTCCGTCAGCGATTCCGCTGGTGGGATTCTCAACAGCTCTGCCATCAGCTGTCATAGATGGCCTAGGCATCACTGAAGAGGCGTACTAGGGAAATGAGGAGTGGGGTAGTTTCCCGTTGCTTTCCTCACCGAGCCAGAGTTGCTATTGCATATCAGCCTGCTAAGCCCACTGAAATGCATACACCAAACGACCATATGAGCAACATTTTAACACCATTCATAGCAGGGACTGGCGGCATAAGGATTGGCATTACTAGCATCGCTCATACCTCAGTCACTTTCATATTGTCAAAGCCAAGGATAAGACAGAGACAGATCAATGAAAGTAACAAAATTGCTCTAGCCTGTACCAGAAGACATAGTGCACTGTAAACACTAGGTCCTGCCAGCAAAGGCATCGATTTAAAAGAGATAACTATAATTGGGGCATTTATTCAGAGTGTCTAATGTCCTCTTACTTGATATTATTTATGCGTGGAAAAGTACCAGGGGCCATCTAATTACTGTCATGACACCTCCTTGATGCGGGAGTTCACCCTAGTGTGGAAGGGGAAGCAGGAAAAACTTTAATTAATTACAGGAGATCCTACGAAGAATTATTGTACGGATATGTCTCAATCACATCAGGTGAATACTGGTCACCTGATGGTCGTACTATTTGACCTCTAGTGGGCCGTGGATTAGCCATGTGCAGATTTGGTGTGGGGGAAATTGCATTCTTGTAAAAAGCAATGCCGAAGGGGCAGCTATTCATTCGGGACTCTCAGCTCACCAAGGGCAAAGCTACGTTTAGCTGAGCTCCTATTAATCCTTTGTTCTGTGACTTCAAACTTAAAATTTCAATGCAATATAGTAATTCGTGTAGATACTGCATAGAGTTGATATACGTGACGCTAGTAATTAAACTTTTAAAACTGTGACGTGTCGCGATCACTCAGTTCGAATTGTAACATTATTATTATTACTACCGCACGACTGTGTCAGGTAGTAATAAATAAATAGTGGCTAAGAGGTACAAGGAATTCGATACCGAACGCGGATTACAAAGTACTAATCCGAAATCATGGCCGGATGCCCACGTTGAACGCAATTAAACATATTGTGAAAATAAATAGTGTCGTGCTCTGTGCTCAGGATACTGCAAGCGACTTCAGCGATCAAGAACCATGGACTTCCGTCTTGAAGGTGAAATGGAGCTAACAGTGATTGCCTTGGTGCCAATGGGTAAGCAGTAAAACCCCGACATGTACCGCCCTAGCTGACCAAGGTGTCGTCAGATGATTGAGATGAGTATTATTCATATTCAAATAGCATGATTAGAAGGGACGGGAATTATTTATCATAAGCTGACGTTATAATGTTAGGGATGTAATTTTATTTGAATATAGAAGTGCCAGAGAGGAGCACGTAGTTTTTGTTTCTTATTTTATTTAATTAATAACAGGTCTGAGTGATTTAATTGTAAATAGGGGAAACTATAGTCTGAGAGATTTGCATGCGGTAGAAGATTTACTTATTTACTTCATTTTGGGAAACTTGTAGTCAGTTAATGCGTCAGGAGACCAGTAGTTTAGTAAATTCAGGGACTGATAATTTAAGGTAGGTTGTAGTTCACCCAGTATTGATAATTTCATGAGTGGTAAGTAATATAATTAAGCTTCGTGTGGTGCCAGAGTTACGAGAGATGTCTATAGGACTGATACCCTTTATACCTCCATTGAAATATTTAGCTAGGAAGTGTTTCAATTTAAGATGGGTTGTTTAGATCAGTTTATTGTACGATTTAATTATGATTTAAGTACCGTGTGACAATTTAATTATGGTACAAATATGAATTAATTAGCGTGTGAATATTTAATTATGATTTAAGTACCGTATGACAATTTAATAATGGTACAAATATGAGTTAATTAGCGTGTGAATATTTAATTATGATTTAAGTACCGTGTGACAATTTAATTATGTTATAAATACGAGTTAATTAGCATGTGAATATTTAATGATGATTTGATTACCGTGTGACAATTTAATTACGGTGTGATTATGAGTTAATTAGCATGTGAACTTTTAATTGTGAGTTGATTACCGTGTGACAGTTTAATTATAAATTAATTATGTGTTAACCATAAATTAATGAGGGTTTATTTATGAGTTAATTATCGTTTGATTATTTAAATACGTTCTAATTATGAGGAAGTTTCCATGTGATGGTTTAATATGATTTAATTACCAGGTAAATCACGCAAGGAAGTCAGTGGACAGCCGAAATCAATAATAATAATAACAATAATAATAATAATAATAATAATAATAATAATAATGAAAATGTTAGTATTATAAGTCCGGTGTCGTGATGTGAGATAGGTAGATTTGAAGTCATGGGTTGGCCATGAGAAACATATGTGTTGAATTGAGGTTATTTATTTGAAGTCGATGCGGTTTGACAAATGAGGATTAGACCTCAGTATTATCGAGAATGTACCCGTTACGAGTTTTTTTTAAGAAATGGTTTGTTGTGCATGTGAAGGCCAAGGCTAATGACCACCCGATGTGGGGGTGGGAACGCTTGACCGTGCGCCAAATGAGTTCCTTTTTGCGTGCGTCTCGCCTCTAAGGGAGGGAGCTTTTGTTGTGAAGGCAGGCCTGAATGGAAAGGCTAAGAGATAGAAATATTCAACACGCCAGAATAATGTATTCGCTAATAAATGACACGGAAATTGGTACTAATATTTGTTAGATCATTATTATTTATTTGAGTATAATTTAGCTAGGGTTTTCAGTGCCACATGTTCATCTCTGGGGTCTTCAGTTCAGTCCTCTACGTAGGCATTGCTATTCCACAGTGCTGGAATGAAGGATGTGTGTCTCACGTGTTTATTGTACATAATGTGTGATT
This sequence comes from Anabrus simplex, assembly GCF_040414725.1. Classification (NCBI taxonomy): domain Eukaryota; kingdom Metazoa; phylum Arthropoda; class Insecta; order Orthoptera; family Tettigoniidae; genus Anabrus; species Anabrus simplex. The sequence goes on along the minus strand of NC_090265.1, from coordinate 26,951,951 downwards.
CTTTATGTTGTTCTATGTAATATGTATAGATTGTGATTAGCGTCGGTGATGGCTATGTCCCACCGGCACGGCGAATTGTATTCCAGTGAGGGTCGATTCAAACCCGGGTGTTTGATCCGCATTGGTATAATTTCTTTTATGGTATTTCGTTGGGAAATAATTGTGTACGTTTAAAATAGGGATCACTCAGACCCGTTGCATGATTGTCAATGTCTTTTGTCAATAATGTGAGATAGCTTCAGTGTTTATGGTAAATGTTTCCGTTCACGCTGCGTCATGACATATCGCTTCGCGATAAATAATACTCGGATCTGTCATACTACAAGTCCATAAATGATTCACAACAAATGTCAATAAATAATGTACTTAATTTGTGTATTTATGCGTCATCCCCACAGTCATCAGAATTTAATAAACCTTTCGCATTAATTTAAATTCTATACGAAGTGTTCTCATTATAGTTAGGTATGCCCCGTTTCCCCTACCCTGTATGTTGCTGACTTAATTTAAGGTATGCGCCTATTTATTTTACCCAGTAACGCCCTGTAGATTTCCTGCCGGAGACACTTTTTGGGTAGGGGGCGGGTACAGTATAAAGCTAAGTTACAAGCGCACTGTCGTAAACTACGCAGAAGAGAGGAGATAGTTGAATGTGTGATCGCTGCAGAAAGCTCTGAAACGGATGAATATGGCCAGGATGAAGCAGGTGATGTTATTAACCATAAGCCAAAACTAAGAGAAATTAAAGACTATCTAAACATTATCATGAAATACGTTGAAGAGATAACAACGATGAAAACATATCTGCATATTACGAACATTTGAGGCATCTGCGTGAGTTTTTTATTATATAAATTAATGCCAAAGGGAGACAACAAAAGATCACCAGTTTCTTCAAACCAAGAAGCGTGTCAAGTGTGTTCAATGAAGGTGCGCCGTTATTGCCATGTTCTAATTCTGTACTGCACTGGTTATTCTGTATTTTGTAGAGCCTAATACTGTATTGCATTATAACCTTTGTATTTCTTAATTTTAAAATGCTATACTGTACACTTTCTCTTTTTTTTTACTGAACAGTGTGTTTAAATATGTATCATGGTTCATTACCAGTGACGCCGACTTTGGGGACAAGGCGTTTTCAGCCGCCCCAGAATGATCTTAGGGGGCAGAGTACCATTCTCCCCCCCAAATATCCTCCTAGATGTTAAGTTCTCCTAAAACATGGAGTTTGGTAGTCTTCGGAGGCTGCTAAGGCGTTAAGTCTGGAGGCGGTAGATGGTTTTATATCAGGAAATGAGATTAGAAAGCGGGCATTAATTCAGAGAACTACATTTCCCAGTGGGGACTGTTCAGGTGGTACATCTAGCGGTAGCCATTATATATTTTTTTTTTTTTTTGCTATTTGCTTTACATTGCACCGACACAGATACGTCTTACGGCGACGATGGGATAGCAAAGGCCTAGGAATTGGAAGGAAGCGGCCGTGGCCTTAATTAAGGTACAGCCCCGGCATTTGCCTGGTGTGAAAATGGGAAACCACGGAAAACCATCTTCAGGGCTGCCGACAGTGGGGCTCGAACCCACGATCTCCCGATTACTGGATACTGGCCGCACTTAAGCGACTGCAGCTATCGAGCTCGGTACCTTCTTTTTTAACAAGTTGTTTTACGTCACACAGATAGGTCTTATGGCGATGATGGGACAGGAAAGGACTTGGAGTGGGAAGAAAGCGGCCGTGGCCTTAAATAAGGTACACCCTAGTATTTGCTTGATGATAAAATGGTAAACCACGGAAAACCATCTTCAGGGCTACCGACAGTTGGGTTCGAATCCACTATCTCCCGAACACTGGATACTTGCCGCACTTAAGCGACTGCAGCTATAGAGCTCGGTGGTAGAGCTTTTCACATTTCGTATCATGAAAGGCATGATGTACAGTAATAAGATATTTATTAAGAAAATGTATTTATAAAGCAACTTCTACTTCTTTTTACTTGTGATTGTAAAACAATCTTTCAAAAATATTTTCTTATGAATCAAGTTCTATTTTTCTATTTACTTATGAATATTATTTTTTTAAACCCGTACATTAGACTCGTTCAAATATGTATTTGAGAAAATATTCTCGATTATTGTGTTTTTTGTTCTGTTTGTGAATATTGTTACTATATAGGAATGTATGCATGTTCCTCATGTATGTATGTATGTATGTTCCTCATTTCTCATACCTGTGTTCAATTAGCCTACTTTTTCTTGTACTGTTCCCATCGCAAGTTACACGGAGAACTTCTGTCATTCAACGTGTCAAATACCCTAACCCACACACATTTTCGCATAATTGATGCTCTACTGTGACAAGGAAAAGGACTGCATGTGTTTAGGAGAGTTGGTTAGGGGAAGGTGCCTGTAATCCGAGAAGAGCTCTCGTGGTTGAGTGCGTCCGCTGAAAGGTGGCCTGCAAGCGGATTACAGCGGCAAGAAGCCAAGGTAGGCTATTGTGGAGCTATTAGAGCTACCGCACTTCACCTCTCCCCTCAGAGCAGTAGCGGCGATTAGGGCTGCACTTTGTGGAGAAAATATCACGGTTTTATTTCATTTTAGCGGCTAAAACTAGGAATTAATTTACAAAAAAAAAATCAATTTTTACAAGCACTGTTGTCGTATCAGCTAATTCTGTCCTTAATTTTATTTAACCTACGAGTGGGCGCACATGAGACTTTCTCTCACATTAAACTTAATTTACAATAAATATATCTTCCACACTTTTGCGGGGCGTAAGAGTGAAAAGAATTACTGACTTTGAGACGCAAAGTCTGTGTTATACATTTTAAATTACAAAAATGAAATGATTAGCCATATATTAGAGAAACAAATTACTACTTAATAGAAATTAGTCATTAGTTCAGTCGCATGTCAGTAGCCTACGTAATATTCACAAGAGTGCCGGGCTGAATGGCTCAGACGGTTAAGGCGCTGGATCTCTGAGCCGAATTTGGCAGGTTCGATTCTGGCTCAGTCCGGTGGTATTTGAAGGTGCTCAAATATGTCAGCCGTAGATTTACTGGCATGTAAAAGAACTGCTGAGGGACAATATTCCGGCACATCGGCATCTGCGTAAATAAATCGTAAAAAGTAATTATTGGGACGTAGAACCAATAACATTGTTATTAATATAGAACTTTCTGACAGGTGCAATACAAATGCAGGAATAAAGCACAATAGGTCTTCTCTCTAACTTTGATTTAGCTAGAGTTTGTAACAGCGCTTATTACCCAGCATTCTTCCTCGATTCATAATTTTTGAAAACTAATTTATGAGTAACTGCAAATGGAGAACGTTACGTGCACGAGTTAAGTTTCCTTCTCGACTTCCACACAACACCAAAGCTACTGGTCGCGCGATGAGAGAACCTCTCACACGGAGCGCACGAACTCGTACGAATCTTGGTTCCGACTAGAGGAGGGGATGCTCGCCTTACCCACGACAGTTATCATCAGCTAGAACAGGGAACAGTCACCTCGCTTGCATCACCGTGAAGTAAACTCGCAATATAAAACAATATGAGAGAAAATCTCATATAGCGACCACTCGCGGGTTAATTATTAGCAAACTTACTTGCGGAAATATCCAGAAAATGTCGTTCATCGCGACTATAACAGGTTTTTAGTTGTATATTCACGCCGTACTTCAATTCAATTGTAATACATGTGTAACATTGTTTCTTTGGTGAAAGTTTTAGTGTGTAGTACTGAATCCAAATGAAAAAGAAAAAAAAAAAAACTATTATTACCGCACGTAAGTTGATAGACTGTCAACCTTTACCTCTCAGTCGAAATTCGCTGAGAGAGCGTCAAAGAACTTACTATTTTGTAGCCTTTTTTTAAAATCAGTTTTGATGCACTGTATATACCCCGCCTGCTATATCCCACGCACCCGGGTACTTCTCGTTGTCTGTACACTTTTGCTACTGCCTCAGAGGATGACAAACGTAGCATTAGTTTTTCTTTTTTACGTCGCATCGACACAGACAGGTCTTACGGCGGCGATGGGATAGGAAAGGGTTAGGAGTGGGAAGAAAGCGACCGTGACCTTAATTAAGGTGTAGTTCTAACATTTGCCGGGTGAGAAAATGGGAAACCACGGAAGAACATTTTCAGGGCTGCCGACTGTGAGGCTCGAACACATGCCTGATGGCTACATGACACAAACCCCGCAATCACTTGCTCGCTATTCTTCTTCTTCTTTCGTTTCACCCTCTTTGAGGTACGTTGAATCGATCATTTCTCTGTGTGTTTTTTTAGTGCCAAGTATTTCTTCATTCTTTCTGATGTTCGTTTCCTCTTCCGAGAAAATAGGTTCGGCTTTTAAAGTATATTGGGGCCGATGACCCTTTAAACAACAAGCATCATCATCAAAGTAGATTTGTCTTGGAACATTACATGTTCGTCTTTAGTTATTACTTTAGCTGTTCGAGCGAATAGTGAATTTTATGTAATTTTTAATTCTACGAGGTCTTTTTCAGTTTCTTTACACCAGTTAGGTTTTTCTTTTTTTCTTTTTTCTTTTTTTTTTTTTTTTTTTTTTTTTTTTGCGGTTACGGAAGAAGTCAAAGATTTGACTGGTAAATCTATTAGAGTTCATTCTGAAAAGATGGCAGTAAAAATGTATCCTTCTTTTGGGCATGCAATCTGAGAGTTTTTCAATTTTCTTCTAGAGTGTTTCATTCTTGTTGTATGTTATGTCATAATCCTGAAATTTTACTCCTATGATCCTTCTTTTCCCTTCTTTTAGCTCGAGTTTCTCCACCTGGTCTTTGAAGTTCATGTTTAGTGTTTCTGCTGCGTGTAGTGCTTCTGGTTTAAAAACAGTTGTACACATTGTTGTCCGGGCGTGCGCTTCCTGTGGACCGGCAACAGAAGCACTCGCGGAATTACTGGCCGTATACGTGAGGCCCGTAAAACATCTGAATGGTTCTAGGACTCTGTTTTCATCCTTATTTGTCCATGCATCAACCTCACTGTCACTACTATCACTGGCATCTTCACTCGTATTATTGTAGCCGTCAACAGACTCGTCTGAACTGAATGTCCCACTTTCACTTCCGCGCGTATATTTTGATGTTGACGGACACACATCTTCCCAATCACTAACACTTACACTTTCGCAATCACTAGGGACATCAGATAAACTATCAGCATGCAATTCTCCAAATATTTCATCATCGTTTAAGCCCTCTTTTCTACGGCGCGCCATGCTGACACCTGACACGCGGTACTGAGTGCTATGAAACCACACTTCCTGTGCCGAAAGCATTGTGAAGGAAAGAATATCTCTATCTAAATTCTGATCAACAAAAACTTTAGTTTGTAAACAACACGAAATATTTCGATTAATAAACGGCGGAGAGGATAAAATTACACATGAATGAAGCAATGTGAGAAAACGTTAATTTACGTAGCCGGTCGCCCGCGTACCAATACGAAACTACATTAATTAACGTAGCCCGTCATTAACGTGTTTATAATGTTTAATTTTGGACTCCCATGAAAGGAATTTCTTGTTCTAGGCCTATGTATCTTTTGTTAGTTAGAAGGCCAGTTCAAGTTTATTTTTCTGGATTTCACAACATTCCCGCTAATCCATTCTCCGATATATTTGAATTATTTTACTATTTCAATATTATTATTATTATTATTATTATTATTATTATTATTATTATTATTATTATTATTATTATTTTCTATTTGCTTTACGTCGCACCGACACAGATTTATTATTATTATTATTATTATTATTATTATTATTATTATTATTATTATTATTATTATTATTATTATTATTATTATTATTATTATTATTATTATTATTATAAGCAAGCCTCGGACTTATGGAAGTGACGGAGTCTTATACCATTCGACAGACCTGGGACTCCTTGGAAACAATTTTGCGAACAAAATGAAATTGATGGGATGCTAATAATTTCAATGGGGTTTATGAGAGAAAGTAAAACTGGTTGAGGCAGCAAAGAGGATGCGTCTGAATGTGTTAGGAGATAACGAGATTGTGAGGTAAAAACACACAAATAGTTTGAAAATATTCCAGTTTCGTGACGTCACCGGACCAATTGGCTTGGGATCAGCCATGGCGAAGAATTTTTCTGACATACGCAATGAGTCTTTTAAATCGCTGTGCAGTATTGGAAACATCACTGCGATGAGAGCAGGTAGCGAAGCAATGGGGCGGGAGGGTTAGCAGCGGTTAGCGGTTAAACACATTCTCAATGCTTGTCTGAAGTGACGACGTCTTTAACTTCACCCTCATACAATGAAGTGAGAGGTGTCAAAGCTGTTCCGACACGCTTTTCAAAGTTCCGCCGCTTTGTGCACTGAAAATTAGCCTCGCTTCTGCTACCTGACTCTTTTATGATTGTTGCATTCCAATATCTGCAGTATATAGAGCGTAAATGAAGAGACGAGAGGGAACGTCCTCCAGTTCTTGTTCTGCGTTCTCTCAATCTCGCTGAGGCACTCGACTATGGGCCGGTTTATTCAACCTCAGTTAACATTTAACTGCATTTTAAAATAATTTAACAGTGAACTTAACCAAATTAGCATTTAATTAACATTGGTTAAGACTAACAATCTGTTAAACTCTCAGTTAACTTAAGTGCCCAGGTCTTAACCAAATTAGCATTTAATCAACATTGGTTAAGACTAATAATCTGTTAAACTCTCAGTTAACTTAAGTGCCCAGGTTCAAGCAGTTAAATTCTCTGTTAGCTCAAAATATGGCAGGTGCATTAGATGCAGAACTTCTGTATCTTAGGAATATTTGGAATATGACAGGCCTTTTCTACAAAAAGTTAGAAGCAGAAGTGAATATTTTCATACAGATGTTTCAGTTGCTTGATCGTACGTTGGCTAACGTCAGTATGCACTTTGATTTCACTATAAATTTTCTGCCAAACGTCATTTTTAGCTTTGGGCACGGATTCATTAGGTTACTTACTTCCTATAATAGGTATATACTTAGAAATAACATCCAAAAGAAGAGAAATGTCAACGCGCATTCTCTTCTCGGATTTTTGATTATTTGTTTATAAGGCAAGAGAAAATTCATGGTCAAGACAAAAAATTCTAATAAATGTTGACTTCACGCGCCTTGGTTCTCAGCTGTATTCAAACAAAAGCGCATCGGAGCGCGCTCAAAAACTGCATGGCTCTGCCACTGCCTTCTAGATTCTCACTAATTGCGACTCTTGTGAGAGTTAAAAACGGTGTTAGCTAACAGTTCCCAGGAAATGTTTCGATAAACGCAAGAATCTTAACATGCTACAAAATGTTTAACTCTCTGTTAACAAACAGTGCGTTAGTGTTCTTTTAAATGAGATTGCATAAACCTGGCCTAAGTAAAGTAATTTTTCCCATCAACATGACATGACTGTGAAAGAATCATGTTTGCATGATTACGAGAGAAACTGAGAAAAACGTCTGTTCACTCCTACAACTAATTCAGCCAATCATCACTGACTGGCATTTAGTGCTGTCGCTCAGGCGGCAGATTCCCTATCAGTTGTTTACCAGGTCTTTTCTTCAATGATTTCAAAGAACTTGGAAATTTATCGAACACTTCCCTTTATAAATTATTCCGATGCCTACAAATGACTATTTACCCAATTTGTCTTCTTGAATTCCAGTTTTATATTTGATCTCTCCTACTTTGAAAAGCTCCACTCAAGCTTATTCGTCTACTAAGGTCACTTCACTCCGTCTCTCCACTGACAGCTCGGAACATACCGCTTAGTCGAACAGCTTGGCTCCTTACTCCCAAGTCTTTCCAACCCAAAGATAACAACATTTTACTAACACTACTCTTTTGTCGGAAATAACCTAGAACAAACCGTGCTGCTATCCTTTTCTGGAATCAAATAATCCTACTGTGGGTCCCATACGCTGGAACTATACTCTAGTTGGGGTCTTACCCGTAACTTGTACGCCCTCTCTTTTACATCCTAACTACAACCCCTAAATATCGTAATAACCATGTGCAGAGATCTGTATTTACAGTCTTATTCGTTAGTGTGATTTTCCCAAGGAACTTCATACTGACATTAGCCAACGCAACTGAAACATCTGTATGAAAATATTCTCTTCTGTTTGTAACTTTTTGTAGAAAAGGCCTGTCATATTCCAAATATTCCTAAGATACAGAAGTTCTGCATCTTACGCACCTGCCATATTTTTAGCTAACAGAGAATGTAACTGCTTGATCCTGGGCACTTAAGTTAACTGAGAGTTTAACATTGTTAGTCTTAACCAATATTGATTAAATGCTAATTTGGTTAAGTTCACTGCTAAATTATTTTAACATGCAGTTAAATGTTAACGGAGGTTGAATAAATCGGCCCATAGTCGAGTGCCTCAGCGAGAACGACAGAAGGCTCCGAACACAGAACGGTGAATATGGATGTTTTCTACTGAACCCTTTTGGTCCATACTGAGGGATACCTACCTTTCTTACCTATCAGCAAAGTTCATGAGATCTGTCTCTTGGGTCGTTTCGGGTTCTTCGTCACTTGCTGAGGTAAAGGTAGGGTTCATTAATTCTAATCTATCTACTGGAATGAAAGGTCTGTTTAAAAGATTCCTATTTATTCAGGAAATTCTGAAGCAATCTGTCACTGGTATCATAGAAGTCAACTGTATCCACTGGACACCACAATCATTTTTACATAATGGTCAGAACACTGGTGTGAGACTTTAACGTAACTGCCTGATGGGCATTCTTACTAGAAACCATTGTCTCAATTATTAATCATTTAAGAAAGGAAAGTCTGGAAATCCTTAAATTCGGCTTCCATGTGAGACCACATGTACCATCATAGTGATTCGTTATGGTCCAGCCCTCGTAACACGAACTCTGGACTCTGGTTATAATTAAGGCCGTCCAATCGGTGTGTGCCACACAGTGGTTCTACGGCATGGACCCTTAATTGAATCGATGTGACCTGCGTCTATGTCATGGACCGACATCTAATCTTCTAAGTTACTTTAAAGTCATTGTGGATGATGACCGCAAGGAAATGATGCTACAATGGCATATGGCCCTAATCTAAGTCACTGAGGTTGATGACCCCCTGACCATCCAAGTTTCTAAGCTGAAGGCTAAACACAATTAAGTTACATCGGTTGATGACCAAAGTTCCACTTTACTATCCCCAGCACATTCATTGCTCAATCAATCAAAGTTCAATAATTACAACAACAGCAATGCTCACAAACTTTGTGGCAGAAAAATCCATTTCCTTCGGATATGTCCCTTTTATCTTTACTTTATTTTTTAATATTCCCCAGACAACAAACTAAAATTTCCAGAATGCATCTCCAAGTTATTCGCTTGATTAAAGTTATTTCAAAATGCGGTTTCACTGAATTTAATAATTTAATAAATTTAAATGATTTAACGAAATATTAACAAACAACAAATTTCATCTCCGCGGACTCTGGTTTCCTCACAAATTTCTACGCAGCTGTGATGTGAATTCAATATTGCGATGTTTATCTGGCTGGAAAAGAATTTGTTACATCATTCATGTCCAGCTATATATCTCATCTCGTGATATCATGCTTAAAAATCTAATCTAATCCTAACCGTTTAACACTTGGATATCCTAATAATCTACGTACAAACCAAACAACTCGCCATATAATTACGATGTCATATCTCGTCATTATCATTATGAATTTTGCACACCCCTCACAGACAAATCGATCATCACGACCATCGCTCTATATTTTGGACAACCCTGACATTGGGTTACTCTGTTCCTTATACTCAAAGTTCGTGATTTCAAATGTTCATTACGTCCCCAATTACAGTATTTCACAATACTTAGATCATTACCGGCTATGAATTTTCAACTAAATCCAGCATTTTAACGTTTTCCCTGGTCGAGAATGGCAGTACAATCTCGACTCCACTCCTATTCCCGTCATCATCCCCGCTGTCCGCTTAGGTCTATCACCCCAAGCTCGCTTGGCAGTTACAGGAACCACCTGGTTTATTCACAGATGACTGACTTCTCAAATGCTCCCTTTAAACTCTGCCGACATGATTCAACAAATACGATATTCTAACCAACAAAATGCACAGATATGCTTCAAGATGCCCACACTAATTATACGCGTCGCCAATTATACCGCTATGGATTTCTATGAATTTCTTTCCATTCTCAACATTATAAATATTCCTCGGGCTATCATATCCCGGCTTCAATGACAGGACTCTAACCTGATTCGCACATCTCATCTCAACTCATATAAAACACTCCTCGGACTTCCGTGTCCCGGCTTCAATGACAGGTCCAACCTGATCCACAAAACTAACCTCTGTTTCCCAGCTCCACAATTATCATCGACAAAGAACTGGAATAAAATCCTCACTAGAAATTCCGACATCTAATATCGCACAATGCATTACTCATGAATAACTTCGCATAAATGATATCGTATTTAATAACTTGATTTTTACGAGAAATGACTGAAACATTCTACTAGATCTTTTTATTGTCAGTCAGACACAGTTTAAAATGGGCATAGAAAAACGTTTCTCTCCGTGACCAAATTCATCTCCCTTGGCTCTCACCCGACAGCGCGCTTCCTCTCGATTGAAAATGAGTAACCATGGATTATTATTATTAACGTCAAATTGCAGACAGAAGAATTTTACATCGAATGAACATCTTACTTCGACATCACAAAATACAGGCAGTACACTCACACGGATGACGATCTACATTGGACGTGATATCACTTCAGAACCCTATTCAATAACTTTTTACAACATTATATGGCACTCGCAAGACTTCAAAAATTTATCCAAGTGGAAAATAAAACAAAGGACTCTTTTAGTCGTACTCTCACATTTACAAAACTTAGTAGGGCGACCACTGCGTCGTATATCCCCATTCAAATACACTTTAAGAAATCACGAGACGAGATATAAGAGGCAGTAAGATGGGAAGTCACCTACCTCATGTCTTCATGCCAGTATTCGTCTTAGGGCTCACCTGCGACCCTGGCATTTTATTTAGCCATTTTTACATTCATGGCTTCACAATTTATAATTATTTCTTCAGGTTTCCTGGAATAAAGCATTAAAAAAAAAGAAAATACCCTTCACTTGTTTGCTTGAACGCACACGATGGACTATAATTATTCCCGCACACGAATTACTTAATCACATTAGAATATTTCAGTACTTTGACCGTCCTATCTGATACACTTATTTCTCTCAAGAAAACTATCTCCCCATGGAGTCAAGACTTAGCCGCAATGGCTAAAATCTGCAGTCGAACTCAGTCTACTTTCGTTGATTTGATTTCGCAGAGCAGCTCAACAATTTCGTCCGCTTTGTATCACAAATGCCGGAGAAGGAAGCTTCGTCATGGCGTCCCTTCATATTTATAGCAGTTACCCCCTCTCTTCGGATCTCTCCCTTTGCCGCCAAGAAAAATTTTATAAATTTTCTGACTTACCTAAACTGTAATTTCAAGAGTTTTGAAAGTGACTACATGCTTGCTACATTTCTGACGGTAGTGTTCATGGACATTTAAAAATTTTACGGGTTCGATTTGTGAGATGATTGACCTCCTTTGATAGGCACTATATTTTTTTGACTTGGCGTGGTCACGCCGTGTACACGCGCTTTGAAATAGTTCATAAAAATGACTTGAGATTCTTCCGCCGTCGACACGTGTGGTTGACGTCACATACCCCAGAGCGTGGGACCGAAGGTAATCACCCCCTCGTCACGTGTCAAATCCATGCTATCAAGAATCCAACTTTTAATTATTTTGTTACACTATGCATAATGTTCTTAGGGCACAAAGGTCATGGGTTCACTACCTACTCCCAAGTGTTGCTGTATAACCTATAAAACCCTACTTCAGTAACACGATGGCCATAAACAAACGATGCGTACTGAATCCCAAGCCTTTATAAGGTGCGAGTGCGAAATACTGAAGTTCCCAAGGAAGATCTGTCCCTAACTTATATTAACACCTAGGTACTTACTGTCATCCCCCTGAGCTACTAGGACCCCATCAGCACAGCAATTAAAACTGAGAGGACTTCTCTTAGTAAAACAACCTGATTTTTGATCCATTTTGCGATCATACCATTGCCTGCTGTCCATGTCACACCATTCGCTTACAGTACGAACCCATTCATCATCATCATCATCATCATGTCATTTCATTCCCACCCTCATGGGGTGGGCGGGCCATCAGCTCAACTAGGAGCTCTTCAGCCTTCGGAGAAAGAAAAGAAATGAAAGAACCAAAACTGCAGAGGCGTATGTATCGTACATACCTGAAAATATCTTCATAGAACGGCGCAAGAGTTAGGCGAGCAACAGGCGGACCCGCAAGGGAGACCCACACCACACCCCTCAAGAAGCGAACCCCCACAAACACCCATTTATTGGCAAAAAAAGTCAGATACAAACATGATAAATGCACGGAAATACAATAAGAGCAGTTACAGAGGTAGATAATATATCTTCTTACGAGTGTCCGTATACTGTGCGTGATAAGAAAAATGTCTATGCACCACATGATAAGGAAACAATATAAGCAGCTGGAAAGAAGAAAAGAAGTAGCAAACAATAAAGCTACACCTAAGAACATAAAAGAGAATGCAACAATAGACACGCAAAGCAATATACAGCACACGCAAGGACGTCAAATCTGCGGAGACGTCGGAAAATCGGTTAATAGTAATGAGTATAGGGACAAAAATACAATCACACAAGAGCACGGACGTAAATAGAACCTGAGAACTGCGAAACAATGTAGTTGATGGTAAACGAACAAAAGTAGAAATATTGAAAAGTATTACTGTAGAACACAAACACTACACTGCACTGGTAACACAACATGGAGAGCGCTTGTGGCGCTATTGTCGAAGTGGGTTGTAGAGGGGTCGGGAGGTAGGGAGAAGTCTACAGAGAAAGGCGAAACAGATTACATCCCTGGGTGCGAAAGAACATGGGAATACGGCAGAGGATAGTATTGCAGGAGAAGGTAATATAGAGTGGTGGTCATGTTTGTGACTGAGGTGGCATAGAGGCGAAGGAGGTCGAGGATCTGAAGAGGAGGTAGGACAAAAGTTGGGGGAGGAACCGGAGGCGTCAGGGGAGGGGGAGGCGAGACACACGGAGAGGGAGGAACATAGGTCTGTGAAGGCGGGGAACGGGTGCGGGGCGGGGAGCGAGAAGGCTCCCCACGATATGCTCGCTGACGAAAACGGATACCATTTGTGATGAGGTGGTCGAGGTTCGCATCAGGGGGAAATTGCAGGCGTACGATGAAGGTCGGTCCATCGTCGTTGAAAATGCGGATCGCCCGACGAGCGAAGACGCCATTCCGACGCAGTTCCTGGAGCAGGTCCCGTTCGGTGACAGCGGGGTCGAGCCCACGGATGACACAGCTCTGAAGATGAGATGGTTGACCCGCTGGAGCGGAGACGTCTACACTGCTAGAGGATATGGGAGGAGTGGCAACGGTGGAAGCCGGAGAATGGATGGAGGACGGAGACAGAGGAGGAAAATCAGGATCATTATCTCGGACAACTTGAGAGGAAGTAGAGGTCCGGTGGTGAACGGAAGCAGTTGCAGAGCGAGCGGTGACAAGAACCGGAATCGAGGGATCAGGAGGTACAGTAGTGAGCGGGGTAGACTGTAGAGGAGAAGGACAACTAGTGATGGGAAGGACGGTAGAAGTAGTAATGGGAGAGGGATGACTAAAGGTGAGGGTAGAAGAAGAAGAAGAAGATACGGAGAGAAGGACGGAAGTGGTGACAGTGGTGGTGGTAGTAGTAAGAAGGGTATGCGAGGAAGGACTGCCGGCGGAAGGGAGAATAGGATTGTAAGGGAAATCAGGAAGAGAGTGCAGTTGTTGGAGGAGATGCTCGGGAGTAGAGACCGCTAGATGCACGACGTCGTCGGTGAAGAGACAGATGCCGTTCTGGATGATGCCTGACGGTGGCCCAGGATGTGTGAAGAAGGCCACGACATCGGGAGAAGGTTGACCAGAGAGGCCATCTTGAAGGCGAAGTACGGCGTCAACATAGACGCCGCGGGCACGAAGTTCATTGCGGATGGCAGTTGGAGAATAGGTGGTGTCCACGCCCTTGATGAGACAGGTATACATTACAGGGGAGGCGACTGCCAACTAGGCGTCTGCCTAATTATTATTGATTGGCCCGGCTGAGGCAGTGAAGAGAGGAGCGCCACCCAGCCGCAAAATGAAGAGGTGTGACAATATTGCGAAGGATCGTACGAACCCATTGAATGGATTTACACTAGTAGTAGAAGGATTTGCTTACCTTTTACATGTAACAGAACTTGTGGGGCACTTCGCTAATAATAAGAAAATTATGGCTTTTAAAATATTTTGAGAGAAATGTACTAATAATCTTCAGTACTTCGCACTTGCACCTTATAAAGGCTTTCGATTCAGTACGCACCGTTTGTTTATGGCCATCGTGTTACTGGAGTACACAGCAACACTTGCGAGTAGAAAACATCGATATTCACCGTTAATTGTAGTGCAGTGGAACCTCGATATCTCGAATCACCTCGGGAGCTAAATTTTATTTCGAGTTATCGAAATCTAGAGATATAGAGAATACTAGGGACTTAAATGAGACTATGGAGTGGGTATGTGGGAAACTGGGAGTGAAATTTCTAGATCCTAATGGGTGGGTAGGAGATAGGGATCTGCGCTCGGATGGCCTTCATTTAAATCGCAGTGGTACGTATAAGTTAGGAAATTTGTTTGGAAGGGTAATAGGGAGGTACATTCAGGGAAACGGGATGGCCTAGGGAGCGGTGATAAGGGAACAGGGAACTGGAAATCAAGTAGGGATGACATAAAATTGTTAGTGCTGAGCTGTAGAAGTATTGTAAAGAAAGGAATAGAATTAAGTAATTTAATAGATATATATTTACCAGATATTGTAATAGGAGTTGAATCATGGCTGAGAAATGATATAATGGATGCAGAAATTTTCTCACGGCACTGGAGTGTGTATCGTAGAGATAGGATAGGAAAGGTGGGAGGGGGAGTTTTCATTCTGGTGAAAGAAGAATTTGTAAGCTACGAAAAAGTTAAAGATGAGACACATGAAATTCTAGGTGTAAGGCTCATTTCTAAAGATAATAGGCAACTTGATATATTTGGAGTGTACAGATCGGGAAAGGGTAGCACTGATGCGGATTCGGAATTATTTGATAGGATAGTCAGCTATGTGGGAAACGACATGGAAAGAAATGTAATTGTAGCGGGAGATCTGAATTTGCCAGATGTAGATTGGGAAGGAAATGCGAACGACAGGAAGCATGACCAACAAATGGCAAATAAGTTAATATGGGAAGGACAGCTGATTCAGAAAGTGATGGAACCAACCAGAGGGAAAAATATCCTGGATGTGGTGCTGATAAAACCAGATGAGCTCTATAGGGAAACTGAAGTAATAGATGGTATTAGTGATCATGAAGCTGTTTTTGTGGTAGTTAAAAATAAATGCGATAGAAAGGAAGGTCTTAAAAGTAGGACTGTTAGGCAGTACCATATGGCTGATAAAGCAGGTATGGGGCAGTTTCTAAAAAGTAACTATGATCGGTAGAAAACGGTAAATAAAAATGTAAACAGACTCTGGGATGGGTTTAAAGAAATTGTTGAGAAATGCGAAAACAGGTTTGTACCTTTAAGGGTGGTAAGGAATGGTAAAGACCCACCTTATTATAATAGAGAAATAAAAAGACTAAGAAGGAGGTGCAGACTGGAAAGAAATAGAGTTAGAAATGGCTGTGGAAGTAAGGAGAAATTGAAGGAACTTACTAGAAAATTGAATCTAGCAAAGAAGGCAGCTAAGGATAACATGATGGCAAGCATAATTGGCAGTCATACAAATTTTAGTGAAAAATGGAAGGGTATGTATAGGTATTTTAAGGCAGAAACAGGTTCCAAGAAGGACATTCCAGGAATAATTAATGAACAAGGGGAGTATGTATGTGAGGATCTTCAAAAGGCAGAAGTATTCAGTCAGCAGTATGTAAAGATTGTTGGTTACAAGGATAATGTCGAGATAGAGGAAGAGACTAAGGCCAAAGAAGTAATAAAATTTACATATGATAACAATGACATTTACAATAAGATACAAAAGTTGAAAACTAGAAAAGCGGCTGGAATTGATCAGATTTCTGGGGATATACTAAAGACAATGGGTTGGAATTTAGTACCATATCTGAAGTACTTATTTGATTATTGTTTGGTCGAAGGAGCTATACCAGATGAATGGAGAGTTGCTATAGTAGCCCCTGTGTATAAAGGAAAGGGTGATAGACATAAAGCTGAAAATTACAGGCCAGTAAGTTTGACATGCATTGTATGTAAGCTTTGGGAAGGCATTCTTTCTGATTATATTAGACATGTTTGTGAAATTAATAACTGGTTCTATAGAAGGCAATTCGGTTTTAGGAAAGGTTATCCCACTGAAGCTCAACTTGTAGGATTCCAGCAAGATATGGCAGATATCTTGGATTCTGGAGGTCAAATGGACTGTATCGCGATTGACATGTCTAAAGCATTTGATAGGGTGGATAATGGGAGACTACTGGCAAAAATGAGTGCAATTGGACTAGACAAAAGAGTGACTGAATGGGTTGCTATATTTCTAGAAAATAGATCTCAGAGAGTTAGAGTAGGTGAAGCTTTGTCTGACCCTGTAATAGTTGAGAGGGGAGTTCCTCAGGGCAGTGTTATCGGACCTTTATGTTTTCTTATATATATAAATGATATGAGTAAAGGAGTGGAATCGGAGGTAAGGCTTTTTGCGGATGATGTTATTCTCTATAGAGTGATAAATAAGTTACAAGATTGTGAGCAACTGCAACGTGACCTCGAAAATGTTGTGAGATGGACAGCAGACAATGGTATGTTGATAAACGGGGCTAAAAGTCAGGTTGTGAGTTTCACAAATAGGAAAAGTCCTCTCAGTTTTAATTACTGCGTTGATGGGGTGAAAGTTCCTTTTGGGGATCATTGTAAGTATCTAGGTGTTAATATAAGGAAAGATCTTCATTGGGGTAATCACATAAATGGGATTGTAAATAAAGGGTACCGATCTCTACACATGGTTATGAGGGTGTTTAGGGGTTGTAGTAAGGATGTAAAGGAGAGTGCATATACGTCTCTGGTAAGACCCCAACTAGAGTAAGGTTCCAGTGTATGGGACCCTCACCAGGATTACCTGATTCAAGAACTGGAAAAAATCCAAAGAAAAGCAGCTCGATTTGTTCTGGGTGATTTCCGACAAAAGAGTAGCGTTACAAAAATGTTGCAATGTTTGGGTTGGGAAGAATTGAGAGAAAGAAGAAGAGCTGCTCCACTAAGTGGTATGTTCCGAGCTATCAGCGGGGAGATGGCGTGGAATGACATTAGTAGACGAATAGGCTTGAATGGCGTTTATAAAAGTAGGAAAGATCACGATATGAAGATAAAGTTGGAATTCAAGAGGACAAACTGGGGCAAATATTCATTTATAGGAAGGGGAGTTAGGGATTGGAATAACTTACCAAGGGAGATGTTCAATAAATTTCCAATTTCTTTGAAATCATTTCGGAAAAGGCTAGGAAAGCAACAGATAGGGAATCTGCCACCTGGGCGACTGCCCTAAATGCAGATCAGTATTGATTGATTGATTGATTGATTGATTGATTGATTGATTGATTGATTGATTGATTGATTGATTGATTGATTGATTGATTGATTGATTGATTGATTGATTGATTGATTGATTGATTGATTGATTGATTGATTGATAGGCGATGTACCCGTGCTTCGCTACGGGATTCTCAGAAAGACTGTCTTTGTGGTTTTCCTTCCTGAAGTCGTCAGAGGGAATGTAGTGATTAAAAGCAATGTTATATAAAATACTCGATGAAATTAATAAACCGCACATTTTCTCACTTTTAACGAACAGTACTACGGTGCCGATCTAACAGTCCAAAGTTCCAGTGGTGCAATGACCAGACCGCAAACAGCCGTGAACACTTCTCTGCCATAATTCACTTAAATATACACACTGCTCATTCCAATCAGTGCCTCAGAGTAGGAATTCAATAGCTCGAATACTATGATGAACCAGTTTGTTACGCATCAGTAGTGTCAGAAATGTATCTAACTCCCCAGCTACTTTCCGCCAATTCAGGCAGGCGGTTATACTCGGTACGACCGGGTGAGTTGGCTGTGCGGTTAAGGGCGCCTAGCTGTGAGCTTGGATCCGGGAGGTAGTGGGTTCGAACTCCACTGTCGACAGCCCTGAAGATGGTTTTGTGTGGTCTCCAATTTTCACACCAGTAAAATGCTGGGGCTGTAACGTAATTAACGTAGGGGCTGCTTCCTTCCCACTCCTAGCCCTTTTGTATCCCATCGTCGTTATGAGTCCTATCTGTGTCGGCGCGACGTAGAGCAAATTTAAAACTCGGTATACAGCAGTAATCCCATCTATCGGAGAAGAATGGCAACAGAGACACAAAGCAAGATCACAACAAACAATGGTCAATGTAACGTTATTGTTGATCAATGTTATGAGTTTTCTGTTCAGTTTTCTTTCCACTGTGTAATATAAGGCCGCCTTATAAAATTAATTATAGCGTAGACTCTAGTTCCTTATTCCCCGACTTTACATACCGATTTTCATCAAATTCTGTTTACCCATTTTCTCGTGACGGCGCTGATATGATCTTAGCAACAAAAATCCACATTTATGAATATCTCCGTTATCATAGCCGGTACGCTCAAAATATATACGACATAAGTGATCGGAAATTAATACTATGTAAGTTTATTTATATAGTAACACTGTCAATAAGACCATTAATAAAACAAATATTCGAGAATTAAATTTTTGGCCTTCCCCTAAACTGCCATTTCGCTCAGCATGAATAAAGTTATTTATGGCCTGGATTGTAGCGGCTTATTCCCCGACTTTGCATACTGACCTTTTTACGATGGGACAACTAATAACAAATATTTGAGAATTAAATTTTAGGCCTTCCCCTAAACAACCATTTCTCTCAGCGTGAATAAGATTATTTATAGCGTAGATTTTAGCGACTTATTCCCCGACTTTGCATACTGACTTTTTTACGATGGGACAACTAATAACAAATATTTGAGAATTAAATTTTAGGTCTTCCCCTAAAGTACCATTTTTCTCAGCGTGAAAAATATTGTTTATGGCATAGATTGTAGCGACTTATTCCTGGATTTTACATACCGATTTTCATTAAATTATCTTCAGCCGTTTTCTCGTGATGCGTGTCCATACATGCATACATACATACATACATACATACATACATACATACAGACAGACAGACAGACAGACAGACAGACAGACAGACAGACAGACAGACAGACAGACAGACAGACAGACAGACAGACAGACAGACAGACAGACAGACAGACAGACAGACAGACAGACAGACAGACAGACAGACAGACATAAATTACGGAAAATTAAAAAAATGCATTTCCTTGTTATTATGGACATGACCGACACAGATATACCATCCTTTTTAAATTTTGAGCAATGTACAGACAAAACTCTTATTTTATATATATAGATAATATATACTCGTGTGTATTTTTGTGCAAACGGCAAGTTTCATTTCTATTACAGCATAGTAGGATAAAGTAGTACTAATATTAACCTGTCTACGTGTTTAACTTTGTTGGTAATCTTTGAGTACCGACTGGTAGTTCTTGCGAATATCTAATTTAGGCCTAATTTGAATTTTCATTTCTATTTGTGCTTAGTAATAACCTAGGATACGTCTGAACGTGGTTTAAACATTATTGTAGGGTAGTAGTGACTTATGAGAAATTAGAGAGCCTATTCTATAATTTTGAGTAGTTTTGCGAATTTCGAACTTTAATAGTAATTTTCTCTCCTGTTTGTGCTTGTAGTTTAAAATTACTGTAGTATCTGTACTTAGTCTGAAAGTAGTTTAAAATTATTGAAGTGTATTATAGTATCTTATTAGAATATAGTATATTTTTCCTATTACTATGAAATATTTGTGTAGTATAGTACCGTTTCTGTGGTATCTGTAGTAACTCTCTCACTAGAATTCTGTTGTTGTAATTAGGGTAGACTTAGCTGCAGTTAAGAATTGTGTAACTATTGTGTATTATTCTCTGTTTCCAGTAATTAACAGCAATTTTCAACCTGTTAGCGTGTTGTAGGAAAATAATAGTACAATTAAGTAGTACTGTAGTGTAGTAGTAGCCTATATTAATGAATTTATTGTCGTGTGATCATTGTGAACTAACCTAGACAATATTTCTTTCCTTTCATTTTTATTTTGCACAGAATAACTTACCTTATTTTCCACTTTCCTTTCATTATTTAGTAAAGAATGACTAAGGAGTGCGAGTGTAGGAACTGTGGGCATGGCGAGGCATTAAGGAGTTTGAGGGAGGAGTTGGAGAGCTTGAGGGAGATAATTAGGATTCTTTCAGAGGACAGGAAGGAAAGTAGGCCTGCCTCAAACAATGTACAGGATACAGTAGGTGTAATTGAGGGATGGAAAGGAAAGGGGCGAATTGTATAAGACAGGTGGTCTAATGTTTTAAGGGGAAGGAGACTGCAGGCTAAGGGCTCCATTCAGGATCAGAATTCAGGACAGGTGTCGGAGAGAAATCGGTACGAGTCACTGCAGTTAGAACAACCGACGGAAGATGAGGAACAGGGAACTATTGCCGAGAAGCGTGAGAGTAGGAGAAAGGGAAGAGGTAGGAAAGGGACATTGGAGTAGAGGATAGGAAAAGACAGGTGGAACAGGGTCATGGGATGGAGAAAAGTGAGGAGGAAGTAGCTTCCGCAGCTATCAGGAAAGATAGGGCTGACCAGGAGGGGAGGGGATCAAATGAGGTGGGTAGGGTTGAGGCTCTGGTCATGGGGGATTCCATCGTTAGACATGTCGGGAAAGTGTGTGGAGGAAAGGGTACCAGGGTAGAGTGTTATCCAGGTATTAGTTTAGGCAGATATTCAGGAAAGTAGAAGAGAAGGAGGAGGGAAAGGAGAAGGTGGTAGTGTTTCACGTTGGCACTAACGACGTAAGACAAGCAGGTCTAAGTACCAACATAGTAGGGGATGTGTGGGACCTGGTAAATGCAGTACGGGTGGAGTTTAAGGAAGCGGGGATTGTTATCAGTGGAATACTGCGTAGGAGGACCACTGACAGGAAGGTGATTGGGGACTAAAATGATACTATGGAGAGGGTATGTGGGAAACTGGGAGTAAGATTTCTAGATCCTAATGGATGGGTAGGAGATAGGGATCTGCGCTCAGATGGCCTTCACTTAAATCGCAGTGGTACATATAAGTTAGGAGCTTTTTAGAAGGGTTATAGGGAGATACATTCAGGGAAACAGGGTGGCCTAGGGAGTGGTGTTAAGGGAACAGGGAACTGGAAATCAAATAGGGATTACATAAAAATGTTAGTGCTCAATTGTAGAAGTATTGTAAAGAAGGGAATAGAATTAAGTAATTAATAGATATATTCTTACCAGATATTGTAATAGGAGTTGAATCACGGCTGAGAAATTATATAATGGATGCAGACATTTTCTCACGGAATGGTAGGAGGGGGAGTATTCATTCTGGTGAAAGAAGAATTTGTAAGCTACGAAAAAGTTAAAGATGAAAAACACGAAATTATAGGGGTAAGGCTCATCTCTAAAGATAATAGGCAACTTGATGTCTTTGGAGTGTACAGACCAGGAAAGGTTAGCGCTGACACTGATTCAGAATTATTTGATAAGATAATCAGCTATGTGGGAAACGATAAGGACAGGAACGTGATTGTAGCGGGTGATCTCAATTTACCAAATGCCAATTGGGAAGGTGATGCGAACGACAGGAAGCATCACCAACAACTGGCAAATAAGTTAATATTAGAAGGGCAGCTGATTCAGAAAGTGATGGAACCAACTAGAGGGAAGAATATTCTGGATGTGGTGCTGGTAAAACCAGATGAGCTCTATAGAGAAACCGAAGTAATAGATGGTATTAGTGATCACGAAGCTGATTTTTTGTAATTAAAAATAAATGTGAAAGAAAGCAAGATATTAAAATTAGGACTATTAGGCAGTACCATATGGCTGATAAAACAGACATGAGGGAGTTTTTAATAATTAACTATGATCGGTGGAAAACGGTAAATAAAAATGTAAACAGACTATGGGATGGGTTTAAAGCAATTGTTGAGGAATGCGGAAATAGGTTTGTACCTTTAAAGGTGGTAAAGAATGGTAAAGATCCACTATATTATAACAGAGAAGTAAAGAGACTAAGAAGTAGGTGCAGGTTGGAAAGAAATAGAGTTAGACATGGCTGTGGAAGTAAGGAGAAATTGAAGGAACTTACTAGGAAATTGAATCTAGCAAAGAAGTCAGCTAAGGATAACATGATGGCAAGCATAATTGGTGGCCACACTAATTTTAGTGAAAAGTGGAAGCGTATAGGTACTTTAAGGCAGAAACAAGTTCCAAGAAGGACATTCCAGGAATCATTGATGAACGAGGGTAGTGTGTATGCAAGGATCTTCAAAAGGGCAGAAGTATTCAGTCAGCAGTATATAAAGATTGTTGGTTATAAGGATAAAGTCCAGATAGAGGAGGTGACTAATACTAGAAGAAGTATTAAAATTTACCTATGACAGCAATGACATTTACAGTAAAATACAAAAGTTGAAAACTAGAAAAGCAGCTGGAATTGATAAGGTTTCGGGGGATATACTAAAGGCAATGCGTTGGGATATAGTAGACCCTACCATATCTAAAGTACTTGTTTGATTATTGTTTGGATGAAGGAACTTTACCAAATGAATGGAGAGTTGCTATAGTAGCCCCTGTATATAAAGGAAAGGGTGATGGATATAAAGCTGAAAATTACAGCCCAGTCAGTTTGACATGCATTGCATGTAAGCTTTGGGAAAGCATTCTTTCAGATTATGTAAGACATGATTGCGAAATTAATAACTGGTTTGATAGAAGGCAGTTTGGGGTTAGGAAAGGTTATTCCACTGAAGCCCAACTTGTAGGATTCCAGTAAAATATAGCAGATATCCTGGATTCAGGAGGTCAATTAGACTGTATCGCGATTGAACTGTCTAAGGCATTTGATAGGGTAGATCATGGGAGAGTACTGGAAAAAATGGGTGCAATTAGACTTGACAAAAAAGTGACTGAATGGGTGGCTCTGTTTCTAGAAGATAGAACACAGAGCGAAGCTTTATCTGTCCCTGTAATAATTAAGAGGGGAATTCCTCAATGCAATATTATTGGACCTTCATGTTTTCTTATATATATCAATGATATGTGTAAAGAAGTGGAATCAAAGATAAGGCTTTCTGAAGATGATGTTATTCTGCACAGAGTAATAAATAAGTTACAAGATTGTGAGCAACTGCAAAATGACCTCGGTAATGTTGTGAGATGGACAGTAGGCAACATGGGCGCCCGCAGGATATTTTCCAAGGGGGGGCACACTAACAATTTTCTTGAATATAAATACCAATATAACGTCAGCAACATTAAATTGTTTACAGAAATTTGCGAATATAACATATGCTAAATGACTGTCAGTAAGTTCAGTTTATGAAATAATCTGGTATGATATTAAACAATTGAACATCAACTTTTTAAAATTCCAGGGGGGGGGGCAAGCGCCCCCCCTTCCCCCCCTTGCGGGCGCCCATGGTAGGCAATGATATGATAATAAACGGGGATAAAAGTCAGGTTGTGGGCTTCGCAAATAGGAAAAGTCCTCTCAGTTTTAATTACTGCGTTGAAGGGGTGAAAGTTCCCTTTGGGGATCATTGTAAATACCTAGGTATTAATATAATGAAAGATCTTCATTGGGGTAATCACATAAATATGATTGTAAATAAAGGGTACAAATCTCTGCACATGGTTGTGAGGGTATTTAGGGGTTGTAATAAGGATGTAAAGGTGAGAGCATATTTGTCTCTGGTGAGACCCCAACTAGAGAATGGTTCCAGTGTATGGGACCCTCACCACGATTACTTGATTCAGGAACTGGAAAAATTCCAAAGAAAAGCACCTCGATTTGTTCTGGGCGATTTCCGACAAAAGAGTAGCGTTACAAGTATGTTGCAAAGTTTGGGTTTGGAAGACTTGGGAGAAAGGAGACGAGCTGCTCGACTAAGTGGTTTGTTGCGAGCTGTTAGTGGAGAGATGGCGTGGGAGGACATCAGTAGACGAATAAGTTTGAGTGGTGTCTTTGAAAGTAGGAAAGATCACAATATGAAGATAAAGTTGGAATTCAAGAGGACTAATTGGGGGAAATACTCATTTATAGGAATGGGAGTTAGGGATTGGAATAACTTTTCCAAGGGAGATGTTCAATAAATTTCCAATTTCTTTGAAATCATTTAAGAAAAGGCTAGGAAAACAACAGATAGGGAATCTGCCACCTTGGCGACTGCCCTAAATGCAGATCAGTAGTGATTGATTGATTGATTGATTGATTGATTGATTGATTGATTGATTGATTGATTGATTGATTGATTGATTGATTGATTGATTGATTGATTGGTACTGTTTTTGAGCATGTATAACACATAATTGAATCATACTGTATATATTTACGGACTTATTCGGAATACACTATTTTTAACAGTACCGATATTTAAAAATATACAAACTCTATTTGCGATATCACTTTAATTATAACCCTCCTTATAGTAGCTTTTTAGAAGACAGGATACAGCAGTAAAACAAGAAATATACCTCCGTTAACACCTGTTTTTTACTGTTAACCTTCTTTTCTTCCACATAGTTTTCAATAACATTTATTGCTGGGAAAACACTGTCTACATTCGACTGACTCTGTATGTAGGATCGAAGAATAGCCACTGCACTTAACGCCTGGTCTGCTGACTTGGCAATCTTCTCACTCCATTTAGCAGGGGTTTCGTCCATTTTAGGTGCTGTTAACTTTATCACCACAACTATTAATACACGAGCCCCAGGGATATCCATTAGATCAAACACCTTTGTTTGTGTGAGCCGTGCTACTTCTCCTTCTCTTTACCTGTATTGGCTGGAGCTATTACCACACCACTTACTGACCGAAACTTAAATACCTCATTTTTTGATCCCGCTGGTTGTGGAGATCCCATTCTTTATCAACACCTTTTATTTTTATTTTTTGGGCATCCAGAAGTATATATTTTAATTCTTCCAGGATTTGCGATGGTTTCACACATTATTAGTCAGGAAAGAGGAAAAAATGAGGCCTTCGGTACTGTAGGTATGATTTATGCAGTATTAGCAATTGGTCTTTTAGGATTTGTTGTATGGGCACACCATTTGTTTACTGTAGGAATAGATGTAGACACTCGAGCCTATTTCACTTCTGCCACTATGATTATTGTACACTATTAATTTACTTTCCTAAAAAGGTATTTTCAATTTTTTTCAATTTTCCCTCACAGTAGCCTACTACTTCACTATAAGTAAATAAATTTGTTCTATTCCTATACTAAAACATAAATGATTAATGTTATTTCATTTAAATAAATTTCTATCTACAGCTCGATTTGTTCTGGGCGATTTCCGACAAAATAGTAGCATTATAAAAATGTTGGAACGTTTGGGCTAGGAAGACTTGGTAGAAAGGAGACGAGCTGCTCGACTAAGTGGTATGTTCCGAGCTGTCAGTGGAGAGATGGCGTGGGAGGACATCAGTAGACGAATAAGTTTGGATGGTGTCTTTAAAAGTAGGAAAGATCACAATATGAAGATAAAGTTGGAATTCAAGAGGACAAATTGGGGCAAATATTCGTTTATAGGAAGGGGAGTTAGGGATTGGAATAACTTACCAAGGGAGATGTTCAATAAATTTCCAATTTCTTTTCAATCATTCAAGAAAAGGCTATGAAAACAACAGATAGGGAATCAGCCACCTGGGCGACTGCCCTAAATAATTTAAATCGCACGAACAACCTCTCAGTGTAAATGAGATGCTTCACTTTAAGCTTTATTTTGCATTCTCCGCCAGAAAAATGTATACACTCTTTGTTAGTCGATACCGGGATATAAATATTGTCAACTGTTATCATTGTTTTTAAATGTTGTAGTACGGTCTTTCGCTCAACAGATGTCGGTACTTGCATCACGATAGTGGGAAAACAAAATGGCTGGAGCACGCTTGACGTTCGAGCAACGAAAGTACATTCTGAAGTGGTTTATCATGTCTGATAATGCCGTTGAAGTGTAACGTCAATGGAGGAGGGAGTTTGAAACAGAACCGCCAACACGCCTAACAATTAAACGCATTACTGGGAAGTTTGAGACCAATGGAAGATCGGGAGAACGCGCTCAGCTACCAGTCCTGATTCGTCTGCTCGCGTGTTGGAAAGTTTTGCTAATTCTCCACAGAAGTCTGCTACGCAATGTGGGGATTAGCAGTGCAAGTGTACGACGAATTTTGAAAACAGCTATGTGGAAAGTTTACATCCCACGATTACTGCATGCGCTTAATGAGGACGATCCCTATCGTCGAATGCAATTTTGCGAATGGTATCAGCAAATGGTAGTCCAAGATGAAAACTTTCTGACGAAGTTAGTGTGGTCTGATGAAGCCCTATTTAAACTTAATGGAACAGTGAATCGACATAACTGTGTCTACTGGGCTCCGGAAAATCGGCATGTTCATGTGGACAAGGCGGTCAATCTACCAGGGGTTAATGTCGTGTGTGGACTGTCGTCGAGGGGCTTACTAGGACCCTTTTTCTTTGAGGGTACTGTCACTGGAGCAGTGTACTTTGAAATGTTATGCACATTAATTTTACCAGCTGTACGTGCACTTTATGGATCCGATGATGAAGTTTTCTACCAACAGGACGGGGAGCCACCACACTACCATGTAACACACGAGCTTTCCTGGATGACAATCTGCTGGGACATTGGATTGGACGACGAGGGCCCATTGAGTTCCCCCCACGGTCGCCAGATCTTACCCCTATGGACTTTTACTTGTGGGGAACTGTGAAAAATCAAGTCTATCGACGTAAGCTACGCACGATGGAGGCCCTTCGCCAGGAAATTACAGCGGCATGTGCAGAGATCCCCATTTAAACCTTGACGGACGTAGTTGCAGCGACCGCTCGTCGTTCTGCTGTGTGTCTGGCCGCCAACGGTGAATATTTTGAACATCTCATGTAACCATATGTTTACCTGAAGACAGTACTACATGTGTAATCAAAATTCAAATAAAAAAAAAAAACACACTTTCCAGTACATCTGCTATGTTACGACTTATCTCACCTTATAATGACAGCGACGGGCGATGTGTGCATGTTTTAGAGCTAAAATCATGTTATCATAATATAAAATTATTACATTCAAATCCACCTTGAAATGCACTATTTTCAATGCAAGATCAATTTAAATTATTCTATTGTAATCCATCTCTTACTTGGTTATAAGCTGCACCTTGATTTGACATTTACTCTAATAAGAGAGAAAATTATTTCTTCTTCTTCTTCTTCTTCTTCTTGCTCGGCAGTAGCGTTGACGGCATCTGCAGGAGGCTCGGCCACATTTATGTAAGCCTCAAAATCAGCTTCGCAGTTAACCAGCTGCTGATACTCCACCCATTGTTCAGAATCAAGAGCGACTTCCTGCTGTTCGTGTTCTGAACCTCCTGAGTCACCTTTCAGAAATCCTGCTTCGCATCAGCCTACGATGTACTCAGCATTGTTATCGACTGTAGTAGATTAATGTCTGTTAATGACTCCTCGGATTCAATTCCTCTCAGAATTTGCTCTTCCTATAGAAATGCTTCAAATTTTTAATCACACCGTGGTCCATGGGCTGTAGTTTGGATGTTAAGTTAGATGGCAAGAAGACGAGCACCTTTGGGGTGAGCAGGGCAGTTCTCTACGAAAAGGAGGCTTTTCCTCTCTTCACGTTGAATGTTCTCGTCAATACCACGCAGCCGATTCGCGACTTCGGGGGTTGCTTTCGTACGTGACCGGTAATTAATTCACACCCGAGAAACAGCGAGGCTTCGCAGGTTTTCCGCTCACTACAAGTTTTAGCTTTTCTGTTCCCGTCATATCAACTCCCAGCATCACTGTAAACCTTTCTTTACTTGTTAACTGTTCCTCACAAACCACAAGTGACGTATTGCACAGTTTATGTTGTACAAAATTCGAGTTACAGAACATTTTTTGCTTCAAGGGAGGAAATGTTTGCTTCGAGAAATCGAGAAATTCGTGTAACCGAATTTCCAGTAATAGAGAAATAAATGCACGTGAAGAACAGGGCAAACGGCCGGGAAATTTAAGTTATTTCGAGATACTGAAAATTCGAGTAATATAGGTTCGAGATATCGAGGTTCGACTGTAGTTAAAGTACCTCTATGAATGCAAAGAATAATACAAATGATTATCGATCAAAAAAACCAAAATGGAACAATTCTTGTATCAATGACGAACTGTCTGACATCAAGAGTTAACATTTTTGACGTAAATATGTGTTAGGCTGAGCACACATTGATTGCAAGCTCGTCCGATGCGATCATTCACTATAGTCCGACTCGTTGGCTGAACGGTCAGCGTACTGGCCTTCGGTTCAGAGGGTCCCGGGTTCGATTTCCGGCCGGGTCGGGGATTTTAACCTTAATTGGTTAATTCCAATGGCACGGGGGCTGGGGTATGTGTTGTCTTCATCATCATTTCATCCTCATCACGACACGCAGGTCGCCTACGGGAGTCAAATAGAAAGACCTGCACCTGGCCCATACGACATTTCATTTCATTCACTATTAGGTTCTGTCTTCCATTATCAATATGAATTTCTGTTGGAGAATTATCTTCTGAGACGCAGAAGACGGCATCGTAGAACTAAGTGGGTTAATGAAATATATGGAAGGGAAGAATTAGGAAATCTATCATATCTGGGAAGATGATAACCAAACTCACTTCACATTATAGTCACAAAATATTCGAATATTACTTGGGCAACGGAGAAAGCAATTACAATACGAACATAGGTAGCCTTCTCTACAATTCTGATTAAATTTGACATATTAAAATAAAGTTTATATATTGAACCGATAATTCTACGATGATATATAATTGTAGATATTTATTTCAGCTACAAATAACTTTATTGAGAGTAGCCATGTTTTATTTCGAGAGTCTCGGTCCCTCAGTGGGAACAGAACTCACCGTGAAGAGCGAGCCACCCTCTCGTGAAATGGCGGGATACTTCGGATGATATCGAGTACCGACTAATTTAGCAATTTTGGAAAAACCTTCACAACGAGAGATTTTTGCGACATGGTTAATCCAGGAATAAAGGATCGAAATTATTAATAAACATTACATGAAGACAGAATCCACAGGGTGAATTTAAATGCAATTAAGCCTGGAGGGAAGTTGGCGTACCTACTGGCGGATTTGCGACACGTGCCGAGGTCAATCCCTAAGAAAGCCCGCGAAGAAATAAATTTATTACTCCCGTTGCAAGTATGGAAAAAATATAAAAATAACGCCAGAGTGAATTATAATTCTGTCTGAATTTGTGGGATAAATTTCAAGAAGATTGGTCCAGCGGATGTGGAATTAGGAGATTGCACCACCAAGCTTCATAATAAGGGTAGCGTCATCTCAGAGGGTATAAAAGGAATCCCCCCACCTACATTTACACATTCTACCTGTTAGGTCTGGACGGTGGAATCCACGTCGCTCGTCTATAAGAAAGTGCGGAATTTGTGTCTTAAATATAACATATATATATTGAACCATCCTGTTCATTGGGACAATTGTATTAATTTTGTATTGGATATTAGTATCACACAAGGCCACCCACGAAGCCAGTGTCTTACATTATATGTCATAAAGGAGTCCAGAAGAAGCGTTCTTGTGTGAAGTGAGCGCGTGCGTCATTATGAGAAATCTCCAGAAACTCATTAAAAGGAGTTATGTCCCAAGCCAAGCCTCTTGATGAAGATTGGGGACGCTCCCCAGATCCCGGCAAAACTTATATTAGGAGGGAAGAAAGAATTGAATTAATATCTTTGGTTACGGAAGAGTTGCATTGGATTTGAGACAAGAATTGCAACCTGTATAATTTCTACTTTATTTTGATATGCATTAGGGCTGCATTCATTAATGCATTCGTTAATTAGAGCTCATGATATACTTAATGCGGGAAAAACTTCGCGGGCGCGCGCAGATTGCACGCGATCAAGCGGCGTGATGACGCGATACGGGATTATAAAATAAGGCCGCCTGGCATATCAGGCTCATTCTTGGACCAGAAGACCGCTTGAACGAGTCGTCATACTGCGTGTTGGTACTGAGAACAACGCTTTGTCTTCGAGCTGCACAGACGACTGGTACTGCTATATCTGCGAGGAATAACCCCAGCATCAAGTCAGAACGAGTGTTTGACATCATCATTGCAAGGAAGCCACAACCAGGAGCTGAAGCCAACACGACAACGGGCATCGATCCAGGAACGTTGGGAGCACCTGATCAGCGCGACGTCGAAGGGGACACCTTCCAACTACAGAGGGAGCTGTACGAAGGCGCCACACAAGAAAGAATGTCTCCAAGTGGTCAACAGTATCTGATGCCAGCGCCGCAGTCTATCATGATGTGGTAGATTCAGTGGTCCACAGGGAGGGCCGCTCTGTTATGTCATCGATAACATAAGGTCAGAGCTTTCCAATTCTGTTTCAAGCATGTCATTTAAATTTAGATAGGAATATGGGGGCCGTCAGTCAACAGATTAGTTATGGTAGGAAAATTTTCCTTGTAATTTAGAGCTAGGCCTCAAGCTCGAACCCCGTACGTTAAGGTAGATGATATTTGTAGATTCCTTGTTAGCGTGTGTATTTTATTTCGATGGTATTATTTTACGTATGTGTGATTTTATGGGTCTGATCGAACTCTTTTTGGTCATAGGAGGTTAGTCTTACAGACAGGTACTTTTTATTGGATCGCATTTAGGCATTTGTTTCTGCAGACGTAGATGTGTATAGTTGTGACCAAGACGTAACCAGTAATTCACCCAGATTCACTAATAGAGCGAGCGAGTCCGAATATTTGAGAGATATGAGCCCATGAGAGGCAGAAGTAAGATTTGCGATTGATATGAGAGAGCCCAGCGCAGTTGAGAGTATGTATTGGAGATGCCTAGTATGGCCATGTGACTATCGCTTAATGATTAGTGTTTTTGTAGCACCAAGGTTGAGCCCATGAGAGGCGAAAGTAAGATTTGCGATACTGCTGGTGATATTGAGACGAGGGCAGATAGCCCAGGTGTATTTAAAAGTGGGCTTTTAGCAGCAGATTACGTGAGGTGTTTCTTTTAAAAGGCGAGATTTTTAGCCTGCCGCCCCAGATGAGCTCATAAATTAGGGGGACTGTAGCTAGTGAAGTGGTGAGGGTGAAGGTCGTTGAGCTTGACGTCACAGGCTTGAGAATTGGTTTTTGTCGTCTGCAGCTTGTCAAGTGTGCGAAGGGGAGGAGGACAGTGATGTTTGAAAGCAGGAAGAGATCTTTTTTATGTCCTATTTGTTTTACGTAATATTTTAACACTGGCCCGTTTGATACTGACACCCATGTATATGTAGATTGTGTCCTATTTATATGGTTTGCATAGGTATCTTTGACGCCTTACTCGTCATGGGACTAGGGTTCGTGACCGAGTCAGGTCATTGTACATTTTGTGGTGATTTTTGTTTGCACCGGGGTTCGACGGTACGAGGCATAGTAAATTTTATGGGAGTCATTCAATTATGTGTATTTCAGTAGATATCCGTTCTCCTAGAGTTCGTTACTTACACTATTGTAACATGCTTGTTACAGAACAGCGGTTCGTGAAGGCAGTGAACTGGTTGTCATCGGCTCAGCGTTATGTTACCCTATCATATTGAAAGCTCTTTCATTTGTAAACAATTCAAATTTTGTGTAATAAACCCCTATTTGTTAAACTTTGAATGCAGCGATGTTTTCTGTTAGATATTTTTAAAATTTTGATTTAGCGAATTCTTACCTGAGTAGGCACATGTCCTAGTGTTTCATCTTTATGTTGCCCCGTTATCCCCATGTTATCCCTGAGAAGAGCGCTTATCCGGCTGAGTGAAGAGGACTGTGTTCATGTAAGACTATGTGCACCAGCTCACGTCTGTGACAGTTCTTTCACTACTGTACTCTGGGTTCGAGACCGGCTTTCGCCTGGGCGGAACTTTAGAGTCCAGTAGGGCAGAATATATCATGTGGATGCTTCAAGTAGAGTATTAAACTGAAGGTGATAGAAATTTTCCTGAGCTTCCGCCGACGAAAACTGTGAAGGCATAGATATCTACTTAAAATATGTAGCTGATTTCACTTATTACATTGTGTGTGTTTGAAATGGTCAAGGGAGGTTTGGAGGCTAGTCAGAGACAGCTCTGATTTTGTTATCTTTTGAAACACCTGTTATTATTAGGGTGAACGAGAACAGAGTCCTGGGAGACACTCTCAGTCGACAGCAGATAGGGAAGTTCGTTCGCTTGATAAAAAGCGAGGAAAGTGCGTCATTTGTGTTGTTAATCAATAGCGAGTGTACAATCTGTGTATTTTTAAGTAATCTATAAGAAGATGATGTATTCTGCAAACATGAGTGGCTGAATCTGAGGTCAACTGGCTAAAATGTAGCAAGAATCTCCAAGATGACTACTTTTGCAGGTCTGTCTATATTTTGTATTAATGTTGCAGATAGAATTTGTTTGCCCCAATAAAATTTTCCAGTGCGTGTGTCGAATTAGTATTTAATAATGATCAGGCCAAAGTGTTGTATTTCTGGTCGTCGTGTGAAACTCTTCAGGGCAGTAAGAATCACGTTGGGAAACTGCAAAATGCGAAGTTTAAATAATGTGCTAAATATCCTTGAGATATTGTTCAAACTGACTAAAGTTAGGAATGTTATAACGATATTGTAGTCGTGGTGAATAAAATAATTTCGAATATCCTATGAGTTGAGAATTTTTTGTCGAAATATTAATAATAATTGTAACGGGCGGTACACCTCTACGACGCAAGTTCAAATCTTGCGCCAATTGAAACTCCTCTACAGGAGAAACTCTGAACGGAATCAACTCAATTGTTTATCAGAAGATGTCACCGTGAGTATTTTGATTTGTTTTTGTTTCTCATTGATGAATAAGTGTGGACATTCTCTAACAGATGTCTCTACTAAAACTACGATTATGCACTCTGGTGCGAAGGAATGAACTTTCTTGGAGAAATTTTGTATTCATAAGTTTTGTCTTTACTAAATTTTGTTCTTTTATTTGAGAGTTGGCAATATTAAGCTTCCTTTCCGCCTGTTTTGAATTTTACCAATCCTAAATTTCTGTAATTAATTTCCCACCAATAAGGTGTTTCTTCATCGCCTTGTGTATAAGTTTTTGCTGTTAGCCAATAAAACTTTTGTGGGCGGGTCCTAACCATTCATGAAAGGTCTCGAATTTTTGGCGAGGGTATAAAAACTGCTGATTTTCTTGCCTCCGGGCCACTCGTATAACATCTAACTCAGTGTGTGAATATGTAGCAGGGGGCGGGAAGCGCCTATTTATTCAGGCAGCAGCTCTTCAACAAGGTAATGGCTCTTTAACATCTTTATTTCTCGCTAGCTCAGCAGTTTAACTTGCGGGGAAGGTTCGAAACCTTTAATATGTAACCCACCTCTTTAAAATGTAAATCCCTTTGAAGTCTATGTAAAATCTACAAATCTCTTTAACTGTAAAGCGGAGATAGAGAGAGCTTTACCCTCTCGAGCTCCTCTTCATTTTGAATTTGAGGTGACTATGTTTTCGTAACCGTTTTTCTCTTCCTTCTTAATGTGTTAAATTTATCTTGTATACTAGTCACCTCCATAGATTGGGATTAGCCCCTGTGTAATCGGCCTAGCGCCACTTAGGTTTTAAAATGTGTATTTAGGAGGGCAAGTTCACGCCTCCAGTCCTCTCTGTACTTTGGGCCAGTAACTTAACCTGTTGGGTTTTTTCTTCATGCGGAGGCCCTGTAGGTTGGGTACAAAATACCCCCGTTTCATTGTAAGTGTGCCTTGAGGGCAGTTAGAAGTAAAATTTGTTGTGGCCTTTGATAGGCTTGTAAAATTGAGAGCAGGTCAACTCTTTCTGGTATTTTGGAAGGTACCTCTAGGAGGCTTGACATTACTAAGCGGGAGCAAGAGCTCCATGTAATTAAGGGTTTTCTGCCCTTTTGTATTTTGTGGTTGTGAGCTGAGAGCTCAAGGATTGACGTATTGGGGCTCGAAGCCCAGGATTTGCAAAGACACCTTAACTTGTGTTTTCGCTTGTAAAAGTATTATTGTACCTGAATGTTTATTTTTTTAATTACACTTATTGTAAATTGTTAAATGTTGTTATCTGTTGAAAATATAACCTTTATTTAAATTTTAATTTCATCTTTAAGACTTTTAGTTAGACACATGCCAGCCCGCACTTTATTTCACCTGTGCTGTTCCACAGATACCTCGGAACAATAATAATAATAATAATAATAATAATAATAATAATAATAATAATAATAATAATAATAATAATAATAATAATAATAATTACAGCAGGATACAATTTTTCGATGTTAAATATGTATTTAACAGTAATGTCGAATAGATTTGTGTTCGTGTCGAAATCCAGTGAAGTTTGATAAAGTTATATTTATTCGTGGGAACTTAATTTTTGTGACACCGTGTATGTTGGTGATATAGGAAATCACGGTGTGTTATTTTGTCCTTGAGGTCCGAAAGTTGTAATAAAATGAATACATTTTTTAGAAAATTGTTCGTCATGGGAGTATCGAGGTTTGAAAGGTTTTGAAACAGGAAGAAATGGATTGTGTCCGAATGATATGTTGAGAGAATAGTTGTGTAGATATTGAAGGCATAGGAAGCCTGTATTTCATTAGTAATGCCGCCGTGATGATAGGCGATGAAGAGGATTTTTTGAGACAGGCTATATTTGTCGATGGCAAAGAATTTTTGAGACAGGCTGTATATTAAATGTGATATTTCTGAGGCAGGCTGCATTGAGATTCCGTTAACAATTCGGAACAGCTGACCGGTTGAATGGTGGTCAAGGTGGAAGTGAGTGCGTTGTGACGCACATTATGATTTCAAGTCAAGAACTTCCCGTCGAAAGCAATTTCTGTAGAAGATTGTAGCTCTTGGCAGTTAAGTCCAAATGGCGATTTATGTAAAATCAGCATAGTGAATGTTATAGTACGTGACCTCAAGAATAGAAGGGCATTCTGAAAAACACGGTTGGTGTTATTTAATTGTTGTAACAATTTTCATTCGGTATATTTTTAATATTAGGAGACGAGATTTTCATTCAATTGGAAACATTGTGGGATCAGATATTGGACGTTATTAAAATGATAGTCTGGCTGTGTAGATTCGATGATTTTTGCTTCACTGGATATTTCGTGGATAGAGATGTTTGGAACAGTGAGATGGTAGGCGATTTGTGGGCCTCACACTAGAATTACATTGTGAAATTCTTGTAACGGTGGTGATTACTGTTTTGGCGATATTCACGTAATGTTAGACGTGTGCTGAAAGCATTATTATTTTTTCCAAACTTCACTGCGTATGTCGAGATCGTGTTTGAGTTGTGGATTGAGTAGCCGCGCGTTATTAATTATCATTTTACGTTTTATTGACTTAGTCGCATTTCCAGACTTGCGTTCATTCTGTGGCAAGGGTCGTTTCATTGTGTGCTATAGTTTCGACAAGGTTTCAAGCTAAATATCAGTAATTATGTTTGAAGTTACGATTTCGCCTGACCTTTTAGAGGATGAGTAGACATCCCAGTTTCCGCTCGACGATAGATTTAGGACGTTACGCGTATCATAGGAGTATACGGATGAGTAGGCATCCCCATTTACGCTCAACGATAGGTTTAGGATGCTGTGTGTATATACAGATGTTTGTTAGGGTGTGTAGACACTGTAGGCGCGACAACAGGATTAAGGTGTCGTCTGTATATAGTC
Organism: Anabrus simplex; assembly: GCF_040414725.1. Lineage (NCBI taxonomy): Eukaryota > Metazoa > Arthropoda > Insecta > Orthoptera > Tettigoniidae > Anabrus > Anabrus simplex. The sequence continues at coordinate 26,915,768 of NC_090265.1, read as the reverse complement.
AAGTCTTAGGTTAGGTGTTTTTGCGAAGTGACTTGAACGATGGTAGTGTCTGCAGTAGTATATGTAATGCGAAGAGTGTTAGCAAAGTAATATTGAGGCCATATTTCGGCACAATCCTTACTAGCTAGAAGGTGTTTTAAGAGCATGGAACCACTAGAGACATAAACGTGAGGGTTGTCCAGCATTAGATACTGAGCTAACGTTGATTGATTATTACTGTTGTTTGCCACGCGCGTTTGAGTTCATTGAACTTTAGTATTTTAATTTTAGTTCTTGACTTAATTATTTTGTCGTTCAGAAGTCCGATTGCTTTGATAGTGTACGTGCTGACACTTAGCTTATTTATGTGAGACTTGAGTTACGAATGCGGTTTCGTTTCGTCCGCTGGGAATATATTTTATTTTCAATTTTCGTACTTTCATTTTAAAATAAGTGAGACTTGGGTCTATCAATAACTTGTAGTCAGTTTATTGGGACAGACGTAAGTAGACGGATTTGTAATGGTAGTCATAAGTTGTCAAATGGAAATAATTCCTTAGATTGTTTTGGTATTTTGGATTTTATTTGATCATGTGGACTTGTAAGTTTATTAAACTTAACATAACCGTTTACAACCTGAAAATTGGTTTTATAAGAATATTTTTCAAGTGATTCCCCACTTTTTCAACAATGTTTAGAATTTCTTCTAAATGCATGATTAGTAAGTGTTTCCTGCATTTCGCAGTTTTGTTCCTTCAGAACGACGTAACGTAAGATCCTCTCGAATCGAGTTTCTGTTGGTTCCTTCTGAACAGCTGTTTGGGTGATGCACGTTTCAGCGTCGGGATTATTCCATAACTTAAGGGTGTCACGAGATGACAATACATGGTGGAATTTTATTTTTAATTAAGACTGCTGCTGTTAACTTGTAGTGAACACCATGCTTTCCCGTAGTATTTCGTAACCTATCCAAAGCAACTGATAGTCAATTTGGTTCGATTAAGGGTCCATTCGGCGGGTGTTCCCATATCCGACAGGGTATTTGACTGGTGGATAACGTTAATTAAATGTAAATCTGGAATTCTACTTATTGAAGGTCAGAGTTTCCACGGATCGTGTGGATTAATTCTCAGTTATTGTTTGGATCAAAAGGCGCCAGATTTTCAGGTTTTATTTTCGTTTTTCTAGTTTTCGCTGTCCACTAATTTGTGATATTTTCTACTTTTCTCCGAAGAAAGTTTTCGATAAATGTAATAGGATAACATTCACGCAATGCAATGTGACTGCGTTTAAATGTTAAATAATTAAAAAAGAATTCTCGATGAATGATTTTATAACATAATTTTTGCATTTTGAATAATTTAATAAAATCCAGTAAGCACATATTTGCTCCTCATTTCAAGTAGTTAGGCTCTCTTCTGAACCCCATCGTTTGGTCAAGATCGTGACCGAAATATACCCGCTACGCCCCAAGATTTAAGAGTTCGATATTGCTCTATTGCAGCACCTGTGGCCGACCAACGATGGAATGGTAAGTTCAAGGGTTCAGTAGATCCAATAACAACTGTTTCATAATGATCACAACAGCTAGGAATGTGTTCAGTTTAACTGAAATTTGTAAAAAAGAGACCAGTATAGTCTATGTCACGGAAATTCGCCCCCTAGGAATAATGCAGGACTTAACTTGTAAACGTTTGTTTGTGTGTATACGAACAGAAAGTGCATCAATTCAAGTGTATGCCTAAATGAAAAGTGCAATTACCACTTAGCAGGCATATCCATTTCTGCAAGAATTGCGTTGGTAGTCACGTAAGTTATATTTACAGTACAATCATTTTGATCCCGCAGGCACTTCCGTTCATATATGAAAGTTATGAACTTTTCAAACATCCATACTGCTCGGAGTTCGTACGTAAAGATCCGGCAAAATCCCAGCAAGTTGGGAACGTGATCGGACGTCCTATCTAAACGTGCGTACACGCACGACTAACTCGTCTGCTGTGTGCGATTCACGCGTGTTTTCGTACGACGTAATTTCGTACGAATACGGATCCAATGTGCGCTCAGCCTTAGATCTTGGCCCTATTTCATAAAAGTTAAATTTTACAGGTGACAGGAAATTGTCAGACAGGTTTATATTTTGAGAGTTTTGTGTTTCATTTTTACGACAGTTTTACAAACGTATGTTTCATAAAAAAGTTTGAACTGACAAATTTGTCAAATTCTGGCTACATATAGTGTTATATGACAGAAATATTTCATTATTTTTGACATATTTATAAATTTATAGAATTGTCATTGTGGAGGTGACAGGTAATCCTTCATATGTAGACTGTTCAATCAATCAATCAATCAATCAATCAATCAATCAATCAATCAATCAATCAATCAATCAATCAATCAATCAATCAATCAATCAATCAATCAATCAACCAATCAATCAATCAATCACTACTGATCTGCATTTAGGTCAGTCGCCCAGGTGGCAGATTCCCTATCTGTTGTTTTCCTAGCCTTTTCTTAAATGATTTCAAATAAATTGGAAATTTATTGAACATCTCCCTTGGTAAGTTATTCAATCCCTAACTCCCCTTCCGATAAATAAATATTTGCCCCGATTTGTTCTCTTGAATTCCAACTTTATCTTCATATTGTGATCTTTCCTACTTTTATAAATGCCACTCAAACTTATTCGTCTACTAATGCCATTCCACGCCATCTCTCCACTGACAGCTCGGAACATACCACTTGGTCGAGCAGCTCGTCTCCTTTCTCCCAAGTCTTCTCAGCCCAAACTTTGGAGCATTTTCGTAACGCTACTCTTTTGTCGGAAATCACCCAGAACAAATCGAGCTGCTTTTCTTTGGATTTTTTGCAGTTCTCGAATCAAGTAATCCTGGTGAGGGTCCCATACACTGGAACCATACTCTAGTTGGGGTCTTACCAGAGATAAATATGATCTCTCCTTTACATCCTTACTACAACCCCTAAATACTCCCATAACCATGTGAAGAGACCTGTGCCCTTTATTTACAATCATATTTATGTGATTACCCCAATAAAGATATTTCCTTATATTAACACCTAGGTACTTATAATGATCCCCAAAAGGAACTTTCAGCCCCATCAACACAGTAATTACAACTGAAAGGACTTTTCCTAGTTGTGAAACTCACAACCTGACTTTTAACCCCGTTTATCATCATACCATTGCCTGCTGTCCATCTCACAACATTATCGAGGTCATTTTGTAGTTGCTCACAATCTTGTAACTTATTTATTACTCTGTACAGTATAACATGATCCGCAAAAAAGCCTTATCTTTGATTCTACTTCTTTAATCATATCATTGCCCTAAGTGCAGATCAGTAGTGATTGATTGATTGATTGATTGATTGATTGATTGATTGGTTGATTGATTGATTGATTGATTGATTGATTGATTGATTGATTGATTGATTGATTGATTGATTGACTGATTGATTGATTGATTGATTGATTGATTGATTGATTGATTGATTGATACTTACACTGAGATTAGTTTGTTGATGGTTATGACTCGTGATGAGCCGTTAGAAAAGCAGGCGATGTTGCCTTGCGTGCCGAGTACGCCACACACTACGTTTCCTCGCCACTGGGCGTAGTTACCGCATGAAGTTTACCACAGGAATTTCTGCTCAGGCTCTGTGACGCATTATACCGAAAACATGCAAGTCTCTGTGTAAAGTTTTGAGGCAGAAGTATTAAGAGGTAAGTAAATCTTTGCATTCCTTTGTTAACAATCTATCCTAAAATAAGAACAAGATTAAAATCCATTTCTTCTCAATTAAATGTATTTATTGTTCAACGCAGCATTATATTCAATACATGAAAGAAGATAATGAGAAACCACCAAACAGTCTACAGTATAGTAAATGTGCATAGTTTATACATTGATTAAACAAAGTGAGGAAATTCGAGAAGTATTCTTGTATCATGGGCTGCAGGTGTTGTTGATGTCGTGTCCTTCCACCAACTGAATGTGTAGGTGAGGTGGAGAAAGCACGAGCACCGGGCAGTTCGGCAATATTTGTGTGTTCTGTCAATGTGTTTAGTGCAGCCTTATTTAATGCGCTTGTTATTAGGCTCTCCGCGTACATTCGTTGCACTTGACTTAACTTTGCATGTTTTCTGGCTACAAATTTTCCAAAAGTTGAGCTCTCTGAGTGGCCATCACATTGTTTTAAGGCTTCTGTCAAGGTTTTCAAGAACAAGACTTGTTCTGATTCACGGGCAGCTAACCGTCTCTTTGAGCCTTTGGACGACGCCTTTACATTCTGGAAAGATAAAATAAAAAACATATACAAGCATTAGACTCATAATACACCTCCTCTCATATATAAATAACATTTCTGTAGAAATTATTTTATTGGATACTAAGATATGTACCCGTTCTTCGCACAAGACTTGGTAATAGATTTCACGATTCCTTCACGAATGTATGCGAAGTTACATCCCTGTATTCAATCCTTTAATACGGCATGTTAGACTGAAATTCTTGTACAAAAGCACGTGACAGTACCGTGAAGTGCGATAAAGCTGAAATGGGGCAGATCACGGTACAGTCCCTGGTCTGAAGTTACATATTGTAGCTCATCTGAAACCGGGAGTGGCGCTATGGCTGAAGACTCGTGAAACCTCTCTCATTATCTGTTCTATCGAAAAGACTAAAATGGTTCTTTAGTTAAACCCTGTGACTCACCTTGAAATGACATGACAGCATTCAGTTTGGTTGTGTATATTTTTGGGAGTGCAAAATCATGGATTCCTTTAGATAAACTCTCAGTCATTTCTGGGATTTAGAAAAAATATTGGTCCTAAGACCTACCCAAGAACAAGTGGATTCCAAATATGAAGTTTGGTCGAAATATATCCAATAAAAATGAAACCGCGTATGGCTTTTAGTGCCGGGAGTGTCCGAGGAGAAGCTCAGCTCGCCAGATACAGGTCTTTTGATATGATGCCCGTCGGCGACCTGCGCGTCGTGATGAGGATGAAATGATGATGAAGACGACACATACACCCAGTCCCCGTGCCAGCAAACTTAACCATTTATGGTTAAAACCCTGCCGGGAATCGAACCCGGGACTCCTGTGACCAAAGGCTACCACGCTAACCATTTAGCCATGGAGCCGGACAATATATTCAGAAGTTTTCAAGTTATAATAAGTGACAAACAAACAGGCAAACAGACAGCAATGGCAAAATATATGCAGATGGTCATTATTGCATTGAAACAGATAATTCAACTAAAAATTCCCCAAAGTAATCAATGTATAGACATACGGTGATTACAATTTTATTTATATAGATTGAAATTCGTGCAATTCTTGTTTTATTTTGAATGAGAAAGTGGTATTCACAAACTATTACGAGGGAAATAATACCTCAAAAGAAACTCATTTTTATTTCAGCTACCATCAAGTAAAGAAGAGTGGAAATCTGTTGCTGGAGACTTTAACTCACACTGGAATGTGCGTAACTGCGGAGGTGCCATGGATGGGACGCACATTCACATCGTACAACCACCACAAACAGGAGCAACGTATGTCAATTATAAATCTGCTACAGCTTTGTTTTAATGGTGATCATGAATGATGACTATGAATTCTTGTATGTCGATGTAGGAAAGAACGGTAGATAATCAGATCGTGGAGTACTGGATCATACCATATTTTTCCAACAAAATCAGCGAACTAGCTTGCGTGAATGGGAGGCTAATGTTGCAGATTTAAATTCCATGTTTATAGGCGATGAAGCGTTTGCTTTGCAGATCACATATTGCAACCTTTCCCTCAAAGAAGACGCATTTATAAGGCTACTAGCTGATGTACCCGTGCTTCGCTACGGGATTCTCAGAGAGACTGTCTTTGTGGTTTTCCCAACTAAAGTCAGCATAGGTCATTACAAAAGCGTCAGTAGGCACGTAGCGATTAAAAGAATATTATCGTATAAAATACTCAATCAAATGAAAAAGCGCACATTTTCTCACTTTCAACGAACAGTAAGTACTACGGTGCCGATCTAACAGTCCAAAGTTCCAGAGCTGGAGTGACCAGGCCGCAGACAGCCGTGAACACTCCTCTGCCATTATTCCGTTAAGTATGCACACTGCTCATTCCAATCAGTGCCTCAGAGTAGGAATTGAATAGCTCAAGTGCTATGATGAACCAGTGTGTAACGTACCAGTAGTATCGGAAAATTTATGAACCAGAGGAATGGCATGCTTAAGAAGAAAGTTATCTAACTCCCCTGCTATTTCCCGCCAATATTCAGGCAGGCTATTACACTCGGTACGACCGGGCGAGTTGGCCGTGTGGTATGGGCCCGCAGCTGTGAGCTTGCATCCGTGAGATAGTGGATTCGAACCCCACTGTCGGTAGCCCTGAAGATGATACTCCGTGGTTTCCCATTTTCACTCCAGGCAAATGCCGGGGCTGTACTTTAATTAAGGCCACGACCGCTTCCTTCACATTCCTAGCCCTTTCCTATCCCATCGTCGCCATGAGACCTATCTGTGTCGGTGCGACGTATAAAGCAAATTTTAAAAGAAACTCGGTGCCCAGAAGTAATCCTATCTATCGGAGATGCTGATTTTGCTATTTGCTTTACGTCGCACCGACACAGATAGGTCTTATGGCGACGATGGGATAGGAAAGGCCTATGAATGGGAAGGAAGCGGCCGTGGCCTTAATTAAGGTACAGCGCCAGCATTTGCCTGTTCTGAAAATGGGAAACTACGGAAAACCATCTTCAGGGCTGCCGACAGTGGGGTTCGAACCCACTATCTCCCGAATACTGGATACTGGCCGCACTAAAACATGAGGTGTGAGAGAGTGCTAAAAGGTGCTGATATTGAGAAAATTGTGCGAAAAGTGCAACCAAATCACAGTTAAGATTTTTACCTTATGTGTTCCTTGCAAGACAAGTCAATTTGAATATTTTAATAGTAAAAAATCATCATGGAGCAGCACCTAAAGTTCCTAGCTCTAACGATTAAAGCCTTTACACACGACACAATCTGCTGGGCCCTGCAGCTTGGGTGGTGTGTAGGCTTGTCGGGACCGGTCGGGCCGACACAACTCATGTCCGGTGGTTGGTCCACACACTCCCGCAACTCACTATGGCGACACTCTGCAAGTTGGGTCGTGTGTTGGGCGGTTGTGAAATTCGGGCCGGTTTGTTATCGAGCAGTTCATTGAAAGTGTCTATATCCATTCGTAGGAAGTTTCTAAAATCGAATGGTTCTAGTTATTTAATAATATTTGTATGACTGAAATCTTTTCTCTGTAATAACTAGAGCTGTCGATCGATTAAAAGATTTGATCGGTTAACCGAATGCCTTTAATCGGGTTCACACAGTATCCTTGAAAGCTTTATTTAAACTTAATTGTAGAGTCTGGGCTCGTACTGTGCTGTCTCAAGTCTTGCACTGTCAGTGCAAACAGTGACACCTTTGTCTTCCAATTCCCATTCACGAACTGCATCTTCAAACTCTTCTGTGCAGTCTGCGGCATCGTGGTCTGATGTTTAACTTGTAATGTAATGTTCAATGACGACACTACACATTTCAATCAATCCGATGAGCTGTAACCCACAGGTAGCTCTTGTTAGATATGGAAGATCAAAAATCCCCCGTGAGATTAACAAATTCTGCTTGTTTCAATTCATCTAGTAATTTGATCACCGGGCGAGTTGGCCGTGCGGTTTGGGTCGCGCAGCTACGGGCTTGCATGCGGGAGATAGTGGGTTCGAACCCCAATGTCGGCAGCTCTGAAGATGGTTTTCCGTGGTTTCCCATTTTCGCACAAGGCAAATGCTCGGGCTGCACCTTAATTAAGGCTCACGGCCGCTTCCTTCCAACTCCTAGCCCTTTCCTATCTCATCGTCGCCATAAGACCTATCTGCGTCGGTGCGACGTAAAGCAAATAGCAAAAAAAAAAAAAAAAAAAAAGTAATTTGACCTTTCTACGCCATGCAACTTGTCCCTCTTTGTTACCGTGTCTCTAGAGAGCCAACAGGAAGTGTGAACTTGGAGCTTCCCTCAAAAACTCTTCAATATCATGATCAGGGATATCGCGGCCTGCACAATCCACTTCACTATAGATCATTCCACGTTAAGAAAACAGTACTGCTCTTGTGTAGCGAACACACATTTCGTCGTGATTAAGGAATATTATAATGTAATTTATATTGTATTATGAAAGAAAGAAAATGGTGAGGCATTTTTTTGCTCTTGAGATATGAAAATAAGTACCGAAGCTTTTGTATTTCATAAATACATTCACACGGAGGAAGCACAATAGCGGGAACAGCCATCGCTTTGTTGCCCTCCATCATTTGCTCTCTGAGTTGCTCTCGTACATGTAATCCGTTACGCTGTGAACTGCCGACAGCTTATCAATGTTGAAGAAAAATTAATTAATTAATTTATTTATTTATTTATGTGTATTCTAATATTCTCGTACTGTACAACAATTATTCCTGAAGATTTCGATACTGTGACGTGCAGCCGTACTGATACTGAAACTCGCTATGATTTTCACCTGTGCTTAGTTTTGTTATTTTGTAGCGGCCGATTTGATATAGGTTAGGGTTACGGTGAGGTTAGGATTATGATACACATTGACCGTCGGTTATATTTTGATACAGTTATAGATAGTTACGATATACAGTGATACTCTGCCACGGTTAGGTTTCCACCAGCACTAGTTAGGTTAATGATCAAACTTTAACATGTTGGGCACGGGAACATAAAAACATTTTTAAACACTGTAAGGTGCCAGGTTAGAAAACATACCACATGAAACTCAGAGGAACTCCCTAGTTAAGAATCCTTTTAGCGTAGAGAGGTGCCCAAGCAAAACAATCAACATACTGTACACTCATTTAAAACACTGTACCAAGGTAACGTAGTAGGTAACAGCCAGTTGACAGTTCAATAACAGTAAGAAACCCAGTGCACACCGATTATCCAAGATTGTGCATCCAGTAAATCCAAATAAATTACCACGTAGAGGCACCACGCAGAAGCAGTTAATGCAGTAAGAAAATACAAGTAAAAGGCAAGACAACTTACCTCAAAGGTGAGAATGTGGAAGGTGCCTTAGGATCGTTACAATCGAGACCTTGTTTAAATAATCATAGTAAACCTAGGATATTAGCACACGACCTTTTGACATGAAAGGATAATTGAAATAATAACATTAAGTTATTTATTAGACCACCTAATCATTAGGTGGTCTAATAAATAACTTAATGTTATTATTTCAATCTAATATCATCAATACGGACCAAAAATGATATTTATTACATGCAATGAAAGGATAAGCCGAGGTTTTTTGAAATACCGAAATTTAATTAAAAGCACCAAATGAACATTACACGACAATAAATAAAAGAAGAATAAGTCAAGGGTTTTTGAAATCAATGATCAAAGGATGGAGAAAATAGATAATTAATTACCTTAAATAGCAACTACCAAGGAGAGAATTGAAACCAATCTTTAACACGGTGTTATTCTAAAACAACCTGCATTAATTAACAGGGCTCGGAATCCAGCCAACCCCGAAAACGCAAATCGATGGAAATTCACTAATACACGGTACCGGCCTGGTACAATACCAAATAGGTTAGCACGAAGAAACAGCTTAATTCAGAATTAGGAAATAAATTGCAGGAAATTCCATCAATTTAGCTGTTGTTTTGTTTTTAAGCGGATTTAATTTTTCTATTCTTTTTTCGTAGGGCGATACAACGTCACAGTAGAACCTGGCGTTACCGAGACAAATTTATTAAATGCAATTACCTGTATCCTCCATCCCCCGAGATTATGACAATAATCTGTTGTCTATTTTTCCCTCCAATTTCCCTTGAACTATAGTACTGAGGTTTTGTGTATGCAGTAGTTTACCCTTAAAATTTGCAGCTTAGCTTCTTCCTTTTATCATGAGCTCAAGTGCTGAGTTTCACAAATTTATGTTCCATCGTTTTCCCGTATTGCTGTGAAAATCATAATGAGCCCCCTCTAAAACACGCCTGTCCCTTCAATTCCTAAAAAATAATTTTGAGCTTAGTTTCTTTTCCTGTTATCTTGAAATGAAATACTGAGTTTCACCAACATTTATGTGCCGCCGTTTTCCTGTGAGGCTTTTGAGCAGAGCCGTTCGATGTGGCAACCTTGTCGTCATAAGAGCAATACTGTTTTCTTGATCTATAGTTTATTCGTACTTTTAGAGGACGCTGGCTTCACTATTAGGTGCTCCAGCCTTGGCTAACAAGATTAATTGGTAGACACATTGACTGATGCAGGTACACTTTGAAAGGGATGACTACTTGTGCTTCCAACATAACGTTTTTCCGCATTTCTTATAAAACATTGTTTTTCTGTCTGTCACAGTCGTTTAGTTTAAGTCCGGAAAACTCAACAAGTATTCCTCGCATCGGTTCATAAGCCGTATATGTAACTGAAGTTCACAAACAATGAATGTGAATACAGTACATACTGCCTGGTGTACAAAAACTGTATACGAACAGATGTTTAAGTTGACACATTTTCTACAGTGTCTTTGTGGCAATTGGTACCTGCCCGTCCCCATATTACCTGGAAATTCCTTAATGACAGTCGCTTCAAGTACCTTCCCCACACTTCTCCATTATGTCGCATGACTGTGTTTTGTAAAGGTACGCAAAAATACTACAAGAGTAAAATACGAACATTAGCTTACTTTAATGACCAGTCCCTCATACAATACCTGAGGCTAGAACACCAAATGGCAAATAACAATAAAATACACAGATTTATGCCACAAAAACAATGATATTTCCTTCACTATAATACAATTTTAATCGCTTCAATTAATCGACTAATGCACATTGATCAGTTAAGCGGATTTTTACATTAATCGGTTACGACAGCTCTAGTAATAACCACTTTTTCACCCAATATGTGTTCTTTTGTATCGACTTCATTGACAACACATGCCTGTTCCTTCAAACTTGGAAAATAACGGAGCCATGACCACGCATGTTTTCAGAGCAGAGCGAGCCAACCTGCTGCAGATCGCGGGCAACAGATTGTGCGTGTGGAGAGCAGCACCCGATTTATAGCGCCAGCTACCCAGCATATTGCGTCGTGTAGAGAGCAGCACCCGATTTACCGCGCCAACTACCCAGCATATTGTGTCGTGTGGAGAGCAGCACCCGATTTACTGCGCCAACTACCCAGCACATTGTGTGTGTGGAGAGCAGCACGCGATTTACCGCGCCAACTACCCAGCATATTGTGTGTGTGGAGAGCAGCACGCGATTTACCGCGCCAACTACCCAGCATATTGTGTGTGTGGAGAGCAGCACCCGATTTACTGCGCCAACTACCCAGCATATTGTGTCGTGTGGAGAGCAGCACCCGATTTACTGCGCCAACTACCCAGCACATTGTGTGTGTGGAGAGCAGCACGCGATTTACCGCGCCAACTACCCAGCATATTGTGTGTGTGGAGAGCAGCACGCGATTTACCGCGCCAACTACCCAGCATATTGTGTGTGTGGAGAGCAGCACCCGATTTACTGCGCCAACTACCCAGCATATTGTGTCGTGTGGAGAGCAGCACCCGATTTACTGCGCCAACTACCCAGCATATTGTGTCGTGTGGAGAGCAGCACCCGATTTACCGCGCCAGAGATTGTGTCGTGTGGAGAGCAGCACCCGATTTACCGCGCCAACTACCCAGCATATTGTGTCGTGTGGAGAGCAGCACCCGATTTACTGCGCCAACTACCCAGCATATTGTGTCGTGTGGAGAGCAGCACCCGATTTACCGCGCCAGAGATTGTGTCGTGTGGAGAGCAGCACCCGATTTACCGCGCCAACTACCCAGCATATTGTGTCGTGTGGAGAGCAGCACCCGATTTACTGCGCCAACTACCCAGCAGTTTGTGTCGTGTGAAGAGCAGCACCCGATTTACTGCGCCAACTACCCAGCATATTGTGTCGTGTGGAGAGCAGCACCCGATTTACCGCGCCAGAAATTGTGTCGTGTGGAGAGCAGCATCCGATTTACCGCGCCAACTACTCAGCATATTGCGCCGAGTAGACAGCAGCACCCTATATACGAGCCAACTGCCCAGCATATTGTGTCGTGTGGAGAGCAGCACTCTATATACGAGCCAACTACCCAGCAGATTGTGTCGTGTGGAGAGCAGCACCCGATTTACCGTGTGAACTACCCAGCAGATTGTGTCGTGTGGAGAGCAGCACTCTATATACGAGCCAACTACCCAGCAGATTGTGTCGTGCGGAGAGCAGCACCCGATTTACCGTGTGAACTACCCAGCATATTGTGTCGTGTGGAGAGCAGGACCCGATTTACCGCGCCAACTACCCAACAGATGGTGTCATGTGGAGAGCAGCACCCGATTTACCGCGCCAACTACCCAGCAGATTGTGTCGTGTGGAGAGCAACACCCGATTTACTGCGCCAACTACCCAGCAGATTGTGGCGTGTGGAGAGGCCCTTAGTTATGTACCGTACCTTGCATTTTTAACCGGCTTCTATCTTTCTTTTACGCTACTTTTATGAACCAGAAGAAAGTGCTTCACGCGCTGGAAGATCAGTAACAAGGATGCCAAGCCTGCTGTACTTTTATTCTTTACTAGCATTTTGCCCGCGGCTTCGCTCGCGTCATAGTTGAGTTATGTCCCATTATATTATTTTATATCCCATTTTCTTTTGAAATCCACCAAACCAACCTTATGCGTTCATCGACTTTCGTAAGAAATGTAAGACATGAACGTAAATTATGTGTTTTCCGTCACGGCTTCGGCCTGAATTGAAAAGTTTCACGCGTATTTTCGAGTTCGCTGTTAAATGAAATTCTCCTGGAGAACACCCTGTAATAACAGTAGCTTCTATTATTTTTGTTTAACCCCGTCACTCGTAATCTAGTGCCATTGCACAACTTAGGTGGTTTGAGGTTACGTAACAACATTACAGGCGCTCCTACTTTCAAACGAATTTTGCGAGATTGGAATCCTGGAGGATTAGGAGTATTTAGAAATTCTACTGAATAATTGACAGCATCGTCCGTTTGTAATACCGTGTCGACCGATTTATACTCTATTTCTTCTGCATCAAAACATGTAAGCAATGCTTCATTTATTTCATTAGCCGTCTCATTAAAGTAAATCTGCAAAAATCCAGGATCTTGATGAGCATTTGGTCACAGACTGCCTATGGAATGCTAAATTTGACCTTGTACTTTGAAATTTGGCATAAAGCCGGGTTGGTTGACTTGCTTAGCACCAAAAAATGTCATTTGAAAACAGCTGCTATATTTCGATTTTTTTTAAATGACCATGAGATGGGCACCCATTAGTAACTGTACAATGGTTCAGGTGGAGATTAGAGTGGTGGCAGCTGAACCTTACCAGAATCGCAACACATGCCTGGTGTTTCATATTTCCACTTGAGAGCATTGCAGAATTGGCATGTATGGATCATTGTACCAGTGGTTATCAAGCTGTTATCTTCCTAATTAATTTCAGGATCGTAAGACATCCCGGAACGAAACTTAATTTTACATGGACGCAATCGTCTTTCTTTTCCGACACCAGGGTGATGTTGCTCATATTGCGTTTGAATTGTCCTGTGAAATTCGCGAGTATTTTGCTGGTATGTAGCTGCCGCTGCTCTATGAACCTTGGGGTTATTCTTCTGGTACGTGACTGCCGCTGCTCTATGAACCTTGGGGTTATTCTTCTGGTACGTGACTGCCGCTGCTCTATGAACCTTGAGATTATTATTCTGGTACGTGTCCGCTGCTGCTCTGTAGACTTTCGGATTTTTCCTTTGGCATGTACTTGCAGCAATGGTATGTGCAGAAGGATTATTCTGTAAAAATGTGGCTGCTGCTTTTTTAAATTGTATTTTTCTCGTAGCATTTGGGTATCCAGTACGACGTTTTTCAGAAACTCCTGTAACAACGAATGAAGCACTTGTTTCTTCGCACAGACGTTCATATACAGTACTTCAAAATGTCCGTTAGAGAGATTACCAGTAAATAGCAATATTTTTACGGCATTAGCTTCATCACTAAATGTCCAGTATAACTTTTGATCACGATAAACTTCAAAGCGGAATGGAAATATTTTGTCTGCTGCCGTCAACTCACGTGTTCCACCATAAGTTGAATCTTCTGACACGAAAAGTAGGCACTCTTCTGAGGAGGAATTGTTATTACCAAGATGATTTTCGGACAAAATGGAGACAACTTACGAAACAATAGCTTCACGAACTTCTTTATGCCGTAACTGAGTAGAATATAAAATGTAAGAAAGAGATCTAAATAGACACGCACCGTCACCTACAATAGAAACAATGTTATGTGGCAACACTTCACCATTAATGTTTAGATAAGTTAGTGCCATTATGCTGTGTGAGTGAAAAAGACGTTATCGCGCTGCAGTCTCCTTGAAATATCACACACCAGTACGTTGAATCTTCTGATATGAAATGTTGGTACTCTTCTGAGGAGGAATAGTTATTAGCTATGTCCGGCTCCATGGCTAAATGGTTAGCGTGCTGGCCTTTGGTCACAGGGGTCCCGGGTTCGATTCCCGGCAGGGTCGGGAATTTTAACCATCATTGGTTAATTTCGCCGGCGCGGGGGTTGGGTGTATGTGTCGTCTTCATCATCATTTCATCCTCATCACTACGCGCAGATCGCCTACGGGTGTCAAATCAAAAGACCTGCATCTGGCGAGCCGAACTTGTCCTCGGACACTTCCGGCAGTAAAAGCCATACGCCATTTCATTATTAGCAATGATTGCCAAGGTTCAAACCTTTATTGCTCAAGAGTTCTATCACACTTCATTAGTGGTCGACAGTATTATGCAAGTTGCCTCCGGTCTCTCCTTCGTCAATATGAGCGACATATCTTCGAACCATAGACATTATGACGCATGCGCGCGCCGAACTGGTACTGCTTTCACCTAGCCTTTTTACCACTTGTACGGATGAAACAATTCATTTGAACTGTAAGCGGCTGCATAAATCACTAACAAAATATAAAACTGTAATAAATCTCCCTGATAAAACAATATTCCTGTGTTGAAAAAGGCCGCCAACAGGCAGATTCAAACCTGCATTCTTGCAGTCTGTAGTCCGTTGACCTAACCGTTACACTATCAGCGCAGCGTAAACAGTTCTCCTGAATTCACTCACAAATATCCATATAAGTAGGTCTATATACTGTTAATTGTATTTTCTTTTCTTTAAGGATTTGGTTTATTGCCGTCTTAAAATACACGGAAGCGGAGTGAATTGGCGCGTACACTTACATGTTGGAAAGTGCCTCGGCCATTTTAATTGGCAAAAGCCAAAGATTCATGCGCGCACGGGAAGTATTTCATCTGCAAAATCTTAAAAATAAATATATTTCCGTTGACTTTTCAAGAAATGCATGATTTTTTCTGTTCTACTGAGACGATTTGGAAGACTGAATGAATATATATGTACAATATTGTTCAAAAAACGGAGATATTGAACACAAATGTAAAACCACATATCACCCCTTTTCACCCCTTTAAAATTGGAATTTTTAAAATTTATTTTAAAATACTATTTATGATATATGAAAAAATATGTCTGAATGAATATAAGTACAGTATTTTACACAGAAACGGATAAATTCAACAAAAAAGTAAAATCACATTTCACCTCTTTTCACCCCTTTAAAGTCTGAATTTTTAAAAATCCTTTCTTAGTGCGCATCTAAGCTACGCTAGGAACATGTCCTCAAATTTTCATGCAATTATCTCCAGTAGGTTTTGCTGTGCGTTGATTATCAGTCAGTCAGTCAGTCAGGACATCTTGCTTTATATATAGAGAGATATGTTTCATGTATTAGTAATATATGAAAATTAAAATGAATATACTCTACTCAAACATACTGAGTTTATCGCAATGTCGTTATACCCAGTTAGATGCACATGTCAAAAAATGGGCACAGACGAAACCAGTCTCGAATGAAGATATATTAATAGAAAATATTGAATCAATGATACTGTACCTTTCTGTTGATGATCCTATCTCCCTCGTACTCCTCACGGTGACACGGTGACTAGTCGTTGCCTCATTGTTGATAGAAGTTTCCTGACTTTCAACGTTCGGGAATTGAAATGGCTTATGGCTGTTAGTGCCGGGAGTGTCCGAGGACAAGTTCGGCTCGCCAGGTGCAGGTCTTTTGATTTGACGCCCTTACGCGACCTGCGCGTAGTGATGAGGATGAAATGATGAAGACGACACATACACGCAGCCCCGTGCTAGCGAAATTAACCTATTAAGGTTAAAATTCCTGACCCTGCCGGGAATCGAACCCGGGACCTCTGTGTCCGAAGGCCAGCACGCTAACCATTTAGCCATAGAGCCGGACACCGTTCGGGATTTCATCCGTTTCAGAAAAATTGTTATCTGCCAGTGACGTAGGCTGGGATCAAGACATGGGCTATCTCTAGACTTAGTCCAAGTTAGCCCTGTTCGATGATTGGTTTAGTGAACGTCAAGCCCTAATCGTTCAGAGCTGCAGCCAGTAGCCAACGTATGCCTGCTGTGTTGTCAAGGCTGCTTCACAAGCTACTGCCATGGCCTCTGCTACTGTCAATAATCAAGACCAGATCAGTGGAGATGGTAACATAAGGTTTAGCAAATTGAAGTCCTTAGCAAAAGTCTGGGTCTGTGGCTAAATGGATAGAATGCTGGCCTTTAGTCCGATGGCACCGGTTCAATACTCAGAATTCACACATACCGGTCTTCCAAAACATGATTCTTAAACTTCTCCCATTTTTTAAACTCTTCCCTGAAAGAACCCCTCATCGATTGAATACTTTGTGCATCAAAATCACGATCAACTTTTGGGCCAACCTTACCGTAAAACCCATTCTTTAGATTTCTGTTCACATATTCCTTCGATTTCACCTTCCACAAAGTCGGATGAGACCTATAAATCTCAATAAATTCAGTCAAAAATGTCCTGTTAGCATGACGAATGTCGGCCATACTTCAACTTTATAGCACAGGTTAACATAAACAACACTTGACACGTGGTGTGGTGTGGCGTGTGACTACATAGCGTCCGCCCTCGCAGCAATAGTCTGTATCACGTTTGACCTATCAAAGGTATTTGATAGGGTAGATCATGGGAGACTACTGGCAAAAGAGTGACTGAATGGGTGGCTATATTTCTAGAAAACAGATCTCAGAGAATTAGAGTAGGCGAAACTTTATCTGACCTTGTAATAATTAAGAGGGGGATTCCTCAAGGCAGTATTATTGGACCTTTATGTTTTCATATATACAACCTGTGACAATAAAGTTCGGTGAACGAAATCAGAACGGTCGATCCGGCAACATTGACCACACACAACGCTGCACCTGCGTAGCAGCAGGTTTTGACCATCTGCTCCCAACGTTGTTCAGTTGAACATCGTGTGTGTGCCGTGTAAGACCTGTTTGACATAGTGCGTGTTTAGTGCGTTCGTTCTGAACTACGAACAGGAACATGAACGACCAAAAGATCAATGTACAGTTTTGTTTTAAGCTTGTCAAGACACCGAAAGAAACGCATGCGATACTGGTACGTGTTCATTAAGATCAAGCACCGTCCTTGAAGTGTCTATACGAGTGGTGCGCCCGTTTTCGAGGAGGCCGGGAAAGTGTTACTGACAGCTCCCGTAGCGGAAGACCGGCGATTAACTGTGCGCATGATGAACTGAAGGTTAACCGTGAATCCGTGCGACAAATCGTTATCCAGAAGTTAGGGAAGAGGAAAAGGCGATCTCGTCTTGTGCCACATCACTTGACTGACGATCAGAAGCAGGCACGTTTAGAGGCTTCACAGGATATGGTGGAAACCGCGGATGCGACACCAAATTTCTTGAACTGTATCGTCACAGAGGATGAAACCTGGTGTCTCAGGTACGATCCTGAAACAAAACGGCAAAGCATGGAATGGCGTTCTCCGGGATCCCCTCGTCGGAAAAATATCAGAGCCGAAAAGTCACGCATCAGAACGATGCTCATAACCTTTTCCGATAGTCAAGGCACTATCCAAAAGGAATTTCTACCTGAGGGAACGACGTTGAATGCTGCACGGTATATTGAAATTTTGACCCGTTTCATGAAACGTCTACGCAGGGTACGACCCCAGTACGCACAACAAGGTTCATGGTTTTTTGTCCATGAAAGCGCTCGCCCATAAACAGCTAATATCGTCAAACAGTTAATGGCAAAAAATGGGGTGGTGCAACTTGAACATCCCCCATACTCGCCAGATCTCAATCCTCCAGACTTCTTCCTATTCCCACGACTCAAACTCGCTTTGAAAGGAAAGAGATTTGACGATATTCCTGACATCCAACGAAACGTGACGAGGCTTTTGAACACCATCCAAAAGGAAGCCTTCTTGCAAAGTTTCCAAGACATGTATCGTCGATCTCAGCAGTGCATAGTTATGGGAGGGGACTATTTCGAAGGACAGTAAGGTCACTGTCGTGCATTGTTCATCTATGTTGATAGTACAGGACTACTCACCGAACTTTATTGTCGCAGGTTGTATGAACAAAGAAGTGGAATCAGAGATAAGCCTGTTTGTGGATGATGTTATTCTCTATTCTCTATAGAGTGATAAATAAGACATATAAAATTGTGAGCAAATGCAAAATGACCTCGATAATGTTGTGAGATGGACGGTAGGCAATGGTATGTGATGGTAAATGGGGTTAAAAGTCAGGTTGTGCGTTTCACAAATAGGAAAAGTCCTCTCAGTTTTAATTACTGCGTTGAAGGGGGTTAAAGTTCCTTTTGGGAATTATTGTAAGTACCTAGATGTTAATATAAGGAAAGATCTTCGTTGGGGTAAGCACATAAATGGGATTGTCAATATAGGGGACGGACCACTGCACATGGTTTTGAGGGTGTTGAGGAGTTGTAGTAAGGATGTAAAGCAGAGGGCATATAAGTCTCTGGTAAGACCCCAACTAGAGTATGGTTCCAGTGTATGGGACGCTCACCAGGATTACTTGATTCAAGAACTCGAAAAAATCCAAAGAAAAGTAGCTCGATTTGTTCTGGGTGATTTCCGACAAAAGAGTAGCGTTACAAAAGTGTTGCAAAGTTTGGGCTGGGAAGACTTGGGAGAAAGGGGACGTCCTGCTCGAATAAGTGGTATGTTTCGAGCTGTCAGTGGAGAGATGGCGTGGAATGACATTAGTAGACGAATACGTTTGAGTGGTGTCTTTAAAAATTCGAAAGATCACAATATGAAGATAAAGTTGAATTCAAGAGTACAAACTGGTGCAAATATTCGTTTGTAGGAAAGAGTTATAGTGCACTATATCTTCTGGTATGGGCTAGAATAAATTTGTTACTTTCATTGACCTGTCTCAGTCTCATCCTTGGCTTTGACAATATGAGAGTGACCGAGGTATGAGTGATTATGCAGCCAGTCCTTGCTATGAATGGTGTAAAATGTCGCTCATAGGGTCGGTTGGTGCATTCATTTCAGTGGGCTTGGCAGACTGATATGTAATAGCAACTTCTGGCTCAGTGAGGAAAGCAACGGGAAATTACCTCACTCCTTATTTCCCTAGTACGCCTTTTCAGTGACGCCTAGGCTGTTTTGACAGCTTTCGGCGGAGCTGCGGAGGATCAAAACAGCCTTCGGGCTGAATACCTAACATACATACATTTGTCATCATAAAAGCGGGTCGACCGCGCCCGCGCCGTCAGTAGATCCGCACACACTCATCGGAAGCGTTCTAAATTTTAAATATTTATTTTCAATTTATCAATGTATTCGTGTGCTTCTATATATGTGATTTGTTGCGTTTGTTATGGAGCCCGAAATATACATTGAGAACTCCATAACTTTAGTGTCGAAAAGACCAGTCGTGTGGGAGCAATGTTGTTTTTTGTTTTTGTTTTTTTTTACAAACGGCTTTACGTCGCACCGACACAGATAGGTCTTACGGCGACGATGGGACAGCAAAGGCCTAGGAGTGGGATGGAAGCAGCCCTGGCCGTAATTACAGTAAGGTACAGCCCCAGCATTTGCCTGGTGTGAAAAAGGAATACCACGTAAAACCATCTTCAGGGCTGCCGACAGTGGGGTTCGATCCCACTATCCCCGAATGCTAGCTTACAACTGCGCGACCCTAACCGCACTGCCAACTCGCTCCGAGGGAACCAATCTCTGGAAGAATAGGGCAAACACTAGAGAGGCATGGCGACAGATTTGCCACTCAATATAGTGATTTCGAGAACAAGTCTGACAAGGAAAAAAATCGATTTAGTAATAATATTAATGAATGAATGAATGAATGAATGAATCAATCAATCAATCAATCAATCAATCAATCAATCAATCAATCAATCAATCAATCAATCAATCAATCAATCAATCAATCAGTCAGTCATCAGTGATCTGCATTCAGAGCTGTCACCCAGGTGGTAGACTCCCCATTAATTGTTTACTTAGCTTTTTCTTAAACATTTTCAAAGAGTTTGGAAATTTATCGACCATTTTCCTTGATAATGTATTCCAATCCCTTACTCATCGTCCTGTAAATTAATGTTTGCCGCAATCTGTCCCCTTGAATTCTAACTTTATCTTCTTTCCTACTTTTAAAAGCGCCGGGCTGAGTGGCTCAGATGGTTGAGGCGCTGGCCTTCTGACTCCAACTTGGCAGGTTCGGTGGTATTTGAAGATGCTCAAATACGTCAGCCTCATGTCGGTAGATTTACTGGAATGTAAAAAATCTCCTGCGGGACTAACTCCCGGCACATCGGCGTGTCCGAAGACCGTAAAAAAGTAGTTAGTGGGAGTTAAAGCCAATCACATTCATTAATCACTCTTAAAAGCTCCACTCAATCTTATTTTTCTACTTGTGTCATTCCGCTCCAACTCACCACTGACAGCTCGGAACATACCACATAGTCGATCAGCTCGTCTCCTTATTCCCAGACCAAAGTTTGCAACATTTCAGTAACACTACTCCTTTGTCACAACAAATCGTGCTGCTTCCCTTTGCATTTTTTCCAGTCCTTCAGCAGATTGTATGGAATCCCTCAGTTTGGTGTTTTTCCGAAGGAGATGGTTGTGTAACTTATTCACAAGTTCATCAAAGGAGGATATTGATATCCGAAACAGTTAAAAACTTGCCATCGTCCATTCTCAAGTCATGAAATAGTGTGGCAAATGCTCCCAGCTGACTATTACTGGGTGCACCCACACTCTCCGGCTTCGTTTGCTGTTTCTTAAGTGTAGAAGGTAGAGTAAACGAAGACGATCATGGTTCATATTTATTACCTACACTGAAAAGTTTGTTGAAAAGGATCTGCGTCTCACGTGAAGTCGCGGCATGAGTAACAGTTACTACACTAAGCTACAAACATCAGTAGTGACAGGCAGTCAGTACTCACAGTACACGTGTAACTAAAGCGCAATTCCACCCTAGTTTACAAGAGTGAGCGCGGACGGAACCGACGTTTATTGCAAAGCCTTGAGACTCGAGATTGGTGCATGCGCGCGACTTCTCGTCAGACGACCGTAGTAATTTACCCGCTGTGTGTGATAGAGTCAGCGGAAGCAAGCGCAGTCTATTCACGCGTGGTCTGGGAGAAGCCTCTGAGATGTGTATCAAGAGACTGTTTCATGAAGCGGACTCGAGACACAAGTCTCTCGTCTCCGTCGAGATTTGTTGCTAGTTTTGATGGAAAGAATATGGCGTCCGACCGTCCGCCAGACGAAATGCTTGCTATGAAATTAATTCATCCACTGTGTAGACCACGTGATATGCAATATGCTAGTTACACGTAACATGTTGGGAAGTTTACAGAAACACCTTCTTCTTTTTGAATTTTGTGCCTACCCCTTGGACCCGATTCCTGATACGGAGTCGGAGATGAGGTGAGATGAAATTATATAGCATGTTTTACGGTCGGATGCCCTTACTGCCGTCAACCTGAGTAGAGATTCTGATAAAGATGTAATGCATGATGTGAATGAAACTAAGTGAAGAGGTGGAATGGATAGGAACTGTCCCGGCATTTAACTGGAAGTGAAAGTGGGAAACCACAGAAAACAGGACAGCCAAGGTGAGGTTCCAACCCACTTATCTTCTGAATACAGAGTTTGGCTCCATAGCCTCAGCGCGTTAACACGTGAAGCTACGCAGGTTGGTGTTTTATTATCCAGGGGTATATCTTCCCCGGCTATTTAAACTGCGCGCCATGTATGCCAATGTACTTGAACTTGTAAACTACCAAAGAATTTCGTCTTCTACTATTATATGGTTCTACCATCGATTTATTTGTTCCCTCCTCTGAACCAAAGATTAACTACTGGATAGAGCAATATTTATTTCTGGAGTTGGCGAACTTTTTTTTCTGAGGATTGTTTTTCTTATGTACCGAAGTTATCTACACTTAAGCTGGCTCCTCATCGATTGTAATTTACCTATCAGATGCTGGTTCATATGTTCTCTAGCCAATTAAATTCGGGGGGGGGGGGGGGGAGCTGTGCAGGAATCGAGTCAATCAGCAAAGTGTTCTCGAAGTTTCCCCCTATTGAACTATAAAAGCATGGCACTTTAGGGCCGTCTTATCTGAATTGCTCCAGTGCTGAGGAGTGCGACTTGACGTGAGCCCAGGAGGCAGGGGCGAGGCCTGCTTCAGGAAGATCCACCGACACAATGTAATAGCAGAATTTATGACGTGTAATAGCGCCTGCGGACAGTCTGAGGGGAATGTTTCAGCCGTTTTTCTTTTAATATAACCTTGTAAACTGATGGTTTAAATGTAGGTTTTTCGGTGAAGTCTGAGGAGTCCTTTCCCTAATGGGAAATATGTAATGTAAGTGAACGAAGAGAAGTGATCCTTTGTTGCTTCTCATTCAATCTTGCATTGGGCGACGAAAGCCTTTAACCTCAACATTTAGTAAATCTTGTCTGGCGTTAATGTTTCTCCTTTAGTCACACCCGTGTAGTATAGGGTTAGCCTCTGTACGTTTGGGGCGTAAGCTCACTAGAGATTTCTATAAGGAGTGCTGCTGTTTCGCCTCCTTGCCTTTGGTTTATGGCCTGTTATGTGCAACATCTTCTTTTCACCAGTAAGGCCAAGTAGTATGGGCAATTATGCCCCTGTTTATTCATTTCAGATTGTAAATATTTCCTTCTGTAAATTCCATTTGGGAACATTGACTAATATAACTGTTGAGCAAAGGATAAGCCCACATCGGGACAACTGTACCTGAATACTTTATTGTGAGGTGGAAATTGTATTGCGTCAAAATAAACTCTTTGCCTCTGCGAGGCTAGACCATGGTTTTTTGGAGTTCAGACTCCTGTGTAATGTGACTGATAGGAGCAAACCTTGCTCTTGTAAAGTATGTGTAACTGCCCGGAGCAAAAGTGCGCCTCTATATGTAAATTAACAACTTGTTAAGTATATCATGTTTTGTACCTGATTCCGGACTTCTAAGTCCCAGACATTGTCAGAGCTGACGAGCTCATTACTAACTTGTTCTATTGTTTGCTATTTATTCACATTTTCTATCTCACAGTTTTAAACAACAACAGAAGAAAAGAAATAAAATTTCCAAATTTGTTATATTAAAAGTTGCTCTAAGTAATTCCTTGTCCAGCCATTCAACCGAGGCGCTACCTAAAACTCTGTGAGCCACGGAAACTTCGTAACAATTATTATTATTATTTTGTCCTGCGCCATTCGGGAGCTCATGGTCAAACATCCGGCAATAATAATGTGAATATTACAGGAAATTACTTTCAGAAGACGCTTTCTTTCCAGAGATGAAGGGTGCTCGAGGTGTAATGCTCGCCGTAACATTCATTTCTCCTCTAGCTGAGTTGAAAATTGTGGAAAGCTTTAATAAAGAGAACTCTGGCCATTAGGTACTAGTACATTTCTTAACTTGTCTTGTGAGATAACAATAGTGATCGAATAGTGAATTTTCTGTAAGTTTTAATTCTCTGTGCGGTCCGTCCTTAATTGTAGAAGAGGCGGCTGCAATATCTCCGCGGGGAAGAACTTTTACATTACTGGCCATCCGCATGCACGTTAGTCTACTTCCCTCTTGACCGCGCGCCAAAAGTTTTGCTACACCTACTGGCGTCAATGGCTTGGTTAACTTTTCCAGTGTACACCTTGAAAGCCTTGCAGGCGGCCATGGACCGCGGGTGATAGTGACGCTTGATACGACCGCGACCGGACAACTATAGACCACAGTATTGCTCTTAGGACAACAGGGTTGCCATTTCGAACGACTCTGCTCAACAGCATCACGGGAAGGTGGCTGCACGTAAATGTGTGAAAATCTGTGTTTAAGAAACTAAGCTGAACTCAAGAGGACTGGAGGTTTAGAGGGGCTTATTTTGGTATTCTCACCATAATGGTGAAACTGCGGTATATACATTGGACAATCAGTATTTAGATAAGTACGTACTGATATAACGACTAAAATCATACGCATCACATGAACAGTGGTAAGCTGCCAGCCATTGTCCTTCCTCCCTGCGAATATATTTATGAAACCGAAAAGCTTCAGTAGCTATTTTAATAACGCACGGGCAAAAATACCTCTTCCTTGTTCTTACTTTCATAATACAATATAAAGTACATTTTTATATTCCTTAATCACGAGGAATTATGGGTGTCTAAGAGAAGGTGTGTTCACTCCTTGTAGGTCCATAAGAGCAGCACTGTTTTGTTAACATTGGGAAAGGGATATGGGATTGCCTGGTGTGTTTGAGGAAGGTTTCCCATAACTTCTTGTTTACGGAGAGGAGGAAGTAGCTGGCAGAGGACTAGCCTTTCCGCTTCAGGATATTCCTGTACTGGGTTAGTACTCATTTGTCGGTAATTCTTCAAACAGGCAGGTCACCACGGGCTGTGAGGCAAGGTCGGAGCCTCACGGCACCCCAACACAACAATAACACAGCACTATTCACGAGTAATCACTTCATATAACATAGAACGATGCAACCTGGTCAATACTATTCTTCGAATGGGGCTGAGTGGCTCAAAACGTAGAGCTAGCCTACTGAGCCCAAGTCAGCGCACAGTGCGTAATTTCAGGAATCTAGGCGGCCAAAAATCGTATCTCGGAAACTAATGGACCGATTTACATAAAACTTGGTATGTAACTGCTATTATTGGAGATAATTAAGTGTATGGTCAATCAAGTACAAAGAACAAATTATTACGCCAGGAATAGAATAAGTAATTTTTGTAATTTTTATCATTTTTCGTTATAGCTTTAAGAAATTAAATAGATGTTAATAGTGGGACATGCTGTTTAGAATGTTTAAAAACAGATATAGGAATACATGTACTTAGTCATTAGATGCAGTTACACCAGAATCGCTAACTTCACTGTAATTATCTCCTTCGGCAGAACCACATACAGGAGACTCAGACAGTAAGTTGAGCACTTCTCGTGAAAGCGGAATCAACTTTCTCCTCCTTGATTTCCTTAATCTGGTAATGTAAGGGTCCGATGATATAAGCAACCTATGGAAAAGGTCAGTATTTGTGTCCTTTCTGGAAGGTTTCCTGTTATCTTTATTCCTGGTCTCCTGGGCTTCCATGGAGAGTTGTCCAATAGGTATAATACAGTGCCTAATTACCTCATCTCCATGAACCAAGAGTTTGTGCAAAGTTACAGGCATGTAGTACGATTTGTATTTTTGTACGTACAATTGTATAGTTTCCTTTGCGTACATTCCACATGTCACTTTATCAGTGGCATACCCACACGAAAGAGTTTCTAAGATGACACGTAGATGATTTATTCAATTTAGATCGACTCCAGTAATATCCGCAGAATTGAAAGCCTCTCTGAAGGATCTTCTAGCGGTTTCCATAATTGGTATTGCCAGCACTTTGCTTCGGATATCAACCAATAGACCCGTTCCTCCTTGAACCGAACCTGTATATTCTTCTTTCTTCAACCAGTTTCTTCTCCTCGGCATCACTTATTTGCCACTTTCTTACATCAAGTCTGTACGCTATATGTAAAAGGCATTCGAAACATCGAATCCTTGCATTATGTGGTCATAACCCAAACTTAAGCGTTGTTGGGTTAATTACTCTTTCAGTCACTTCAGGAATATTATTCATCCCTTTGGGTGACGCGCCACATATATAGCACCTTTGGGAAGACTGATAGGAAGACAATGCACTGCAGACTTTTCCATCCACCACAGTGAAGTGTAGCTCATGTTCAACCGCTCTGTGAACCGCTGGCACCTCACTTCTGTAGTGAAGTCATCTACAGTATTTATTTATTACGTATGTATTTTAGGCTTTAAATCAGTGCGTAATTGTATTGTGTTGAGTGAGAATTATGCGATAAGCCTACGTGTACAATTTCTTTCTTTAACATTAATACTGTGATCTTTTATAGTCATCTGCAGTATTTGTTTATTGCGTCTTTCTTTCTAGCTTTTATTGTCTGGATACATTTATTAAATGCAATTAAATACATCCCCCGTTCCTCGAGCCCATAAAATTATTTGTCTATTTTCTCCCTCAATTTGCCTTATATTTCAGTGCTGAGGTTTCTTATGTGCCGTAGTTTTCCTCTGATTCTGTACAAACCAAAAGTGGCTTGTAAACCCCGCGTCCCCTTTAGTTCATAAAAATAATTTGTAGCTTAGTTTCTTCAGCCTTTTGTCTTGAACTTACATACTGAATTTCACAAATTTATGTTCCGCCGTTTTCCCGTGATGGCGTTGAGAAAAGCCGTTTTATAAGGCAACCCTGTTGTCATAAGAGCAATACTGTTTTCTTAACATGGAATGAGCTATAGTACTGGCAGGCTCATTCTGACATTGCTGTGATACACGTCCTTCTGCAAGGCTCATTCTCTGTTCGAACCAACTTTTATTGTACTTCAGCAATTTGTCCCTTTTTCTACTATAGTTTGTCCAGCGTGATCGAATTTTAGCACACAAAATACTGACAGATTTCCTTATTGACTTGGATATATCCTCGGAACAATCCTCAAAGCCTATATGTTCAATTACAACATTCGCAATATCATCGTTCCGCTTATATTCCCTGCTGTTCCTCAACAGCTCGAAAACCGACCTCCGGGTTACAGAGTACATGGCTTCTGAAAAAAATTAATTACTCTCATGGTTGCGCCTGGTCGCAGCAAAACGTTACAGTTTTCTATTCATTAAAGTATAGATAACTCCTCCAAATACTTTCATTGTGAAAATCAAAGGCAATCCATTTTGAAAGTCAGCTCAAATTTGTATAATTAGATAGCTCTTGGACACTCCTGTACCTGAATTTTAAGTGCATATTCCAGACAAAAATATAGTAATTTTCAGAAATTGCTACATACTATATAAAATACATACCTTCATCTAATGTAATCACATTTCAAGCTAAAGAAATATTTAGTTCTGACGTCCTTACTGAGCCCTCACATAATAAAAACTGCCTCGCCAGAATATGATGCCCTAACGGAGGAGAGCCACTTTAGGCCTTCGGTGAGATTAGATAATCAGACAGCGCGACTTTTCAATACTTAATTACTGTACCCAAGAGTCTTATAAACACGTCTCACAGAAAATGCGCAACAAAGACAAGGGTTGAAAATCTTATTTTTGGCCGGCTGGATGCTAGAAATTACCCACTGTGCAGCGGGTTCGATCCCGGTTCCGTAGGATGTTGAAGGTGCTAAAGTGAGCCAGCATCGTGTCGATATATTTACAGGCCGAATGATTGAATTTGATTCAAAAATTAGAATTAGGAAAATAATTTATGTACTTATGACAAAATTGCTAATTTACAGAAAAATCCACTCCCTAATTACAACAGAAAAAGCAAGCCAGCTTGTGACTGTAGCACGTATAGACTAGCACTGTAACATCATATTATGATTTGTATTTCATTTCATTATCCGTTTAAGTTCCAGGTTTGGTTTCTCTCCCGTACTCAGCGAGGGATCCCACCCCTACCGCCTCAAGGACAGTGTCCTGGAGAGTGAGACTTCGGGTTGGGGGGAATAACCGCAGAGGAGGACCAGTACCTCGCCCAGGCGGCCTCACTTGCTATGCTGAACAGGGGCCTTGTGGGGACAGAAAGCGGCCGTGACCTTAAGTTAGGTACCATCCCGGTACTTGCCTGGAGAAGAAGTGGGAAACCAGGGACAACCACTGAGGCGGGAATCGAACTCGGGCCTCCGGAGATAGCAGCTAATTACACTAACCACTACACCACAGAGGCGGGCTATGATTTATATTACGGTTTCATATGAATTTCGATTAGAGCCGTGCGTTCAATAAAGTTGAGCGCCTCTTCGAGTTTGGTCCTTCCAAACACTCATTGTACTGAGTGCTCGAGCGGGAATCTCTGAGCCAGTTTTATCGTATTTACCAATTCCTCCTTTCTTATAACATCTGCTACCACGGCACTGGTAAAACACGAAACAAAATGTACTTTGATTTTGGTTTGTGCTTGGTTTATCGTAAGAATAAAATGCTAACGTTGGTAGATCGAATCACGAATGAAGAGATGCCGAATCGAATTGGCGAGAGCAGAAAGATTTGGCTAAATTTGACGAGAAGAAGAGACAGAATGACAGGACACATCTTGAGACCCCCGGGGCTTGTTCAGTTAGCTTTTGAGGGAAGTGTAGGCGGTAAGAACGGTAGGGGTAGACCAAGGTACGAATATTACAAGCAGATTAGAGTAGGATGTAGTAGTTACGTAAGGACGAAAACTTTAGCACGGAGAGCTTCATCAAACCAATCTATGGACTGATGACGCAACAACAACAACAACAACAACAACAACAACAACAACGTGTTTAAATAATCGACACAAATATGACGACCAGTGTTAACTGTCCCATTAAAAGGCACGCGAACGAACATCGCAGAGGAACCGTCGTTATCACTGGGGTGGGATGACCACAGGTGAAGTAGAGTCGAAACCGTTTATTGGCGAGATATGTCGTGCGTGGTAGTACGTCACGCCCTTGCTACGCCCGAGATATCTCGTGCGCGGTAGTACGCCACGTCCTTGTACGCCCGAGATATCTCGTGCGCGGTAGTACGTCACGTCCTTGCTACGCCCGAGATATCTCGTGCGCGGTAGTACGTCACGCCCTTGCTACGCCCGAAATATGTCGTCGGCAATTTCAGTTAAATTTCTGAACATGAAATCGATAACTTTGGAGTTTCCTTTGGTTTTGAAAGTTTAGTGGCGGCAAGCTAAATCTTTTAGGAACTTAATGGATTATAAGACTGCATTTTAACGCTATCTGCGGTTAAATATCTGAAATAATGCATTCGGCTCAATACGCATCAAGTCGGCCGTGCTCAGATATATGTAACACGTAATCTGTTACACTGTGAATCGCCGACAGCTTAACACTTTTGAAGATAAGTCATCTATTAGTATTTTTCTCTCTTTCTAATATTCACTAACTATACAGCAGTTAATAATGAAGATGCTGATGCTATAAAAATGAAATGGCGTATGACTTTTAGTGCCGGGAGAGTCCGAGGAAATGTGCGGATCGCCAGGTGCAGGTCCTTTGATTTGACGCCCGTAGGCGACCTACGCGCCGTGATGAAGATGAAATGATGATGAAGACGACACATACACCCAGGGAAATTAACCGATGATAATTAATTTTTCTGATCCCGCCGCGGATTGAACCTGGGACCCCTGTGACCAACCGCCAGCACGCTAACCATTTAGCCATGGGTTGATGCTGTTGTGTGCATCAATACATCATGGCATGACTTGTATTTTATCCGTGATTGGTTTAGTTATTTAGCTCTCGTTTCTTAAGCGCAATTTACTTTTACAACTCTTCTTCTTCTTCTCTTCTTCTTCTTCTTCTCCTCCTTCTGTTTACTCTCCAGGTTCGGTTTTTCCCTCGGACTCAGCGAGGGATTACACCTCTACCGCCTTAAGTGCAGTGTCCTGGAGCTTCAGACTCGGGGGCGGGGTTACAACTGGGGAGGATGACCAGTACCTCGCCCAGGCGGCCTCACTTGCTATGTTCAACAGGGACCTGGCGGGGCGATGGAAAGATTGGAAGAGATAGACTAGGAAGAGGGAAGGAAGCGGCCGTGGCCTTATGTTAGGTACCATCCCGGCATTTGCCTAGAAGAGAAGTGGGAAACCACGGAAAACCACTTCCAGGAGGGCTGAGGTGGGAATCGAACCCTCCTCTACTCAGTTGACCTCCCGAGGCTGAGCGGACCGCGTTCCAGCCCTCGTACCACTTTTCAAATTTCGTGGCAGAGCCGGGAATCGAACCCGGGTCTCCGGGGGTGGCAGATAATCACACTAACCAGAGACGGACACCACTTTTCTTCACAAGCACATATTTAATTTTCTGCCATCCTTTTCGTAGGTCAATATGACGGTACAAGTAGTACCCGGCGTTGGCTGGGCAAATGTATTAAATGCAATTAACTGCACCCCCACACCCTGAGACTATAAAAATTATATGTTGTCTATTTTCTCGTCCGCCTCTATGGTGTAGTGGTTAGTGTGATTAGCTGCCACCCCAGGAGTCCCGGTTTCGATTCCCGGCTCTGCCACGAAATTTGAAAGTGGTACGAGGGCTGGAACGGGGTCCACCCAGCCTCGGGAGGTCAACTGAGTAGAGGTGGGTTCGTTTCCCAGCTCAGCCATCCTGGAAGTGGTTTTCCGTGGTTTCCCACTTCTCCTCCAGGCGAATGCCGGGATGGTACCTAACTTAAGGCCACGGCCACTTCCTTCCCTCGTCCGTGTCTGTCCCTTCTAATCTTCCCATCCCCCACCAAGGGCCCTGTTCAGCATAGCAGGTGAGGCCTCCTGGGCGAGGTACTCGTCATGCTCCCCAGTTGTATCCCCCGACTCAGAGTCTGAAGCTCCAGGACTCTGCCCTTGAGGCGGTAGAGGTGGGATCCCTCGCTGAGTCCGAGGGAAAATCCAACCCTGGAGGGTAAACAGATTAAGTAAGTAAGTAAGTCAGTCTATTTTCTCCCCTCATTTGACTTGAATTTCAATACTGAGGTTTTGTATGTGCCTTAAAAATGTAAATTAGCCCCCTCTACAGCCTCTGTACCCTAGATTTCATAAAAATAATTTGCAGAAGAGTTTCTTCCTTGTTTTATCTTGAAGCCAAATACAGATTTCACAAATGTATGCACTGCCGTTTCCCTGTATTGGTGTGAAAACCAAAATGAGACACAACTAAACCCCCGTACCCTTCATTTAATAAAATTTTGGCTTAGTCTCTTCTCCCTTTTACCGTGGACTTATATGTTGAGTTTCACAAATGTACGTTCCACCGTTTACCCGTAATGCTGTGAAAATCAAAACGAACTCCCTCTAAAAAACCGTCCACTTCAGTTCCTAAAAAAATAAATTTCAGCATAGTTTCTTCCCCTCTTTCATCTTGAAATTAAATGTTGAGTTTCACCATTATACGTGTCACAGTCTTCCTGTGATGGTGTTGAGCAGACAGCCTTGTTGCCATTACAGCAATGCTGTTAACATAGAATGACCTCAAGCAGAGTTTGGACTAGATCAGAAGAAAATAAATATCATCAAAGCATCATCACTCACGGAGACCAAATTCAAGGTTAAATTTATGGGAGAAGTGAGCTCGGAATTTCAGTCAAACACGGGAGTAATTCAAGGGGATGGTCCACGCCCGTTGCTCTTCAATTGGCCGCTTGAAAAAGTCGTAAGAGAATTCCGGAAAGCAGGTGCACCAACATACAGACTAGGACCAAAACTAAACGGCATAGAAATAGACTGCTTAGCATTTGCAAATGGCATGACATTAATTGCCCAAGACATCACATATGCACAAAGGCAACTTGAACTAGGCTACTAAAAGAACAAGCGTCGACAAACAGATTACAAATTTCAGTTTAAAAAAATACTTTTTGGCAACATTAAGATCTCTCGAGTGAAAGACTTCAAATAATTAGGTGAATGGATTATTGCAAATTGCAAGGAAAAGAAACTAGCAACTCACCGTGCTTTGCTACGGTTTAAAACTGAATCATTGAAAGTTTTAAACTTTCGGAAGTCCATTCGTGGCTGAGCCTGTAAAATGTACCCTCAGTTCGTTCGTCAAACGGTATTTGGAGGAATGATGATTTATTTTCGGATCTAAAACTAATCTGAATCCCATAGAATTGGAATCTTTTAAAACCCTACCTCATTTAACATCTAGGGCGCAGAAATGATCAACCTGCAAAACTTTCACTTGTACGTCGAACAGTAATGGAGACGTAGATTTTTTTTTTTTTTTTTTGTAAGTTGCTTTACGTCGCACCGACACAGAGACACAGATAGGTCTTATGGCGACGATAGGACAGGAAAGGGCTAGGAGTGAGAAGGAAGCGGCCGTGGCCTTAATAAAGCTACAGTCCCAGCATTTGCCTGGTCTGAAAATGGGAAACCATGGAAAACCATCTTCAGGGCTGCCGACTGTGGGGTTCGAACCCACTATCTCCTGAATACTGTATACTGGCCGCAATTAAGCGACTGCAGCTATCGAGCTCGGTAATAGAATGTTTTAAAGATATTTCATAATTAACATCTGTGACACAGAAGACCAACCTCCATAAGTTCGTACGTGAAACGCTTTCGGAAAAATGAATATTGTGATTCTTAGAGTGAACCTCATCTAAATTCCTTAGGACCGAGCTTAAGGCCACGGCCACTTCCTTCCAATTCCTAGGCCTAGCCTTTCCTATCCCATCGCCGCCGTAAGACATATCTGTGTCGGTGCGACTTAAAGCAAATAGAAAAAAAAATCGCTCAGGGGAGACATACTTTAACACGTGTGGCATAAAATAACAACCTTCTTGTAAAGGTAAGGACGTCAAACGGTTTTGAAGGGATGAACAATTTCGTAACCCCATTTTACAACTTAAGGGTGGAATGTTTTAAAATATTTCATATTTCACACCTAGGAATTAAAATATATAGGCTACTACTATTTGGAATTTTTTTTCTTGGTACGTCGAACGGTTTCGGAGGAGTGAATATTTTTCTCATCAGGCCTCATCCCCCAGCCAAAACTCCTTACAGTTTTATTGTTTTGAGACCAGTTCTTATTTATTGACTAGTTACATGAAGCGCCTTACTTCATAAAATATGGCGGTGTGTTCCCATCCTCCTATACACAGCATTTCTTACCAGACAGAGTAAGTCGTTGTCGCCTAGCGACAATCTGTCCATCAAGGTCGATCCAATCTTGGTGCGGCTTCGTAATTAAATTAATTATATAAAATGATAAATATATTTCCGTTGAATTTTCAAGAAATTTGGGAGATTTTGGCACAAACCGCACCTTTTAACTCCTTCTGGTTTAATAGCTTCAATCTTGTGAAACATGTTAGAGTTTTATATATTGATTGAGACCTCAGAAAATGGAAACTGCTTTTCAGTTAACAACAACTTTTTTTTTTTTGCTTTTGGCTTTACGTCGCACCGACACAGATAGGTCTTATGGTGGCGATAGGACAGGAAAGGGCTGGAACTGGGAAGGAAGCTGCCATAGCCTTAATAAAGGTACAGCCCCACCATTTGCCTGGTGTGAAAATGGGAAACCACGGAAAACCATCTTCAGGTGTGCCGACAGTGGGGTTTGAACCCACTATCTCTCGAATACTGGATACTGACTGCACTTAAGCGATTGCAGCTATCGAGCTCGGTAACAACAACAGCAAATATTTACCTACAACAAAAAAGTCTCTCTTGAAACTGCAAAATCCGCTATAACACTAATCAAACCTGAATCTTTCTTCGCGTCTGAGACACTTACCCTCCATCATAACACAATAAAAAGGTAAATAGAAGTGAAGAAATGTAGAATAATAAGGAACATCCTAGGACCAAAAACCAAAGACGGAATACATAATCCAACGCCTAATGCTGAAATATATTTTTGAAATGTCTAAAATCACAGACACAATGAGCATGCGAAGAATCCAATTATTCATCGAGAACTTGGAAAGAATAGACTCAAACAGACTAACTCACAAAACGCACACCTTTTTAAAGAGCAAGGCTGTCTTGCCGAATTAATTCGAACGGGCGGAAGATCTGAAAGAAGTAGCATCAGGAAATCTACACGACCGAAATGAAATCAGAAAGATCATTCACACGCAGGGTTTTGGGGAAGAATCAAAAGTACACATGGTCAACGTAACGAAATCATACTCACTCGCTGCTTATGGAGGAATACTGAGCTATAATATAGACTAGGAAATGATGACCCATTCGAGAAGAAGATACATTGGAATTATACAATGTGTCTGAAAGTAAGATACGGAAATTGTAAGGGTACATAGAGAATCGTATCCATATGATTTCATTATAATTTTTGTCCTAAATAGACTATAAGAATTGCTTTTACGCAAATTAAGAGTAAAATTAGCGGTAAATTAATAAATACCATTATTACTAGAGAAAAATATGCATACATAATTTGCTACATTGCGACTATGAATTCTACTACGCCACAGCGCTTGAGTATGTATGTTGTTCATGTAACACTACTGAGTGAAGTCTTTCCTCACTTAGCTACTATAACTTCTTTGAACTTCTTTGCTTTGCTTTGCTTGATGTAACTTAGTGGGGTGAGTTGTTGAGTTGTGCCCATAACTCATTAATTAATGTAATTATGGGTCCAGGGCTCAAGCAATTTTTCTTTCAACAAAGATCATTTTTGTGCTATTTACTATGTACATTTCACCTCCATTTTCACCTTTGAACTGCTTGCGCTGGACAAAGAGACACAACAGTTCCATTCGTCGGTGCTAGCCCTGGACTGTAGGAATGAAACAAAAGACGGCACGATGAAGCGGAATGCCACAGGAGAGAGTCGTGTCTACAGCGAAATAGTCGCCGCAGTTACGTATCTATATGTCTCTAGTGATAATGGTATTTATCAATTTACCGCTAATTTAACTGTTAATTTGCG
Source organism: Anabrus simplex (assembly GCF_040414725.1). Lineage (NCBI taxonomy): Eukaryota > Metazoa > Arthropoda > Insecta > Orthoptera > Tettigoniidae > Anabrus > Anabrus simplex. The sequence continues at coordinate 26,880,706 of NC_090265.1, read as the reverse complement.
TGAAAGCAATTATTTTCCTCCATTTAAGACAAAATATGCAATGTAATTTTGTGGATATAATTCGTTCACATGACCAGTACATAGTATTCTGAAACAAAAATTGATCTCTAACGTATTTTATTTCCTCCTATTGAAAACTCGCCAGGAAATCGTGAGCAACGTGTGTTTCAGCCTGTGCAGCGCATCGCCGGCGGCTTGGGCGGTGCGCTACCGTGGCACACTGACGTGTCGCTCGCCCACATGCAGCGCATCGCCGGCGGCTTGGGCGGTGCGCTACCGTAGCACACTGCCGTGTCGCTCGCTCACATGCAGCGCATCGCCGGCGGAGCTCTCTTGCTTGATAACCTTGGGCGGTGCGCTACCGTAGCACACTGCCGTGTCGCTCGCTCACATGCAGCGCATCGCCGGCGGAGCTCTCTTGCTTGATAACCTTGGGCGGTGCGCTACCGTAGCACACTGACGTGTCGCTCGCCTACATGCAGCGTATCGCCGGCGGAGCTCTCTTGCTTGATAACCTTGGGCGGTGCGCTACCGTAGCACACTGACGTGTCGCTCGCCCACATGCAGCGTATCACAGAGCAGTGATCATTATCCCCGGATAGTGTGGCGTCTTTATTCTGATTATCATGTGCTAAGGCATTCTGAACCGACTGGAGTACAGAACTTAAATCCTAGTAGTTATTTCTTTATTTTTAAACATGCTATTTGTTCGGGACGACGACCTATAGAGATCTTCCCCTACTTACACCATGTGATATGAACCTGCGTGTAATTGGAATGGAGGAAGTGTAGAGTGTTGAATGTGAGGAAAGGAAGGTTAACGACGACACAAACCACAACCCCCAGGGATATTAATCATTACAATTAAAAACCCTGACCCAGCCGGGAATTGACCCCGGGGCCGCCGAGTGACAGGCGGAAGCGTTGCCCCCTACACCGCGGGGACGAACAACCCTACTAGTAAAACTCTTTCCGGTTTCGAATGAGCACAATGCATTTGCTTTAAGAAGCATATCAATAAACACATAACTTTTCCTGCATGTCCGAGTTTGTCACACAGCAATGACATACGAGTACCCACGTAACACATTCGAAACAATAATAAAAAGAAACATAAATTATATAATAAATGTAAACATTGCAAGGACGTCCTGTGGTAGTATTTAAGGCTTTGTTGTTTTTTTTTTCTATTTGCTTTACGCCGCACCGACACAGATATGTCTTATGGCGACGATGGGATGAGAAAGGTCTAGGAATGGGAAGGAAGCGGCCGTGGCCTTAATTAAGGTACAGCCCCAGCATTTGCCTGGCGTGAAAATGGGAAACCACGGAAAACCATCTTTAGGGCTGCCGACAGTGGGGTTCGAACCCACTATCTCCCGATTACTGGATACTGGCCGCACTTAAGCGACTGCAGCTATCGAGCTCGGTAAAGGCTAAGTTTAGAACAGAGTATCCTAGGATATAGGAAAACAATTAACTCCAACGTACGTTATCATTGTGTTTTGATAAGTGTTACCACTATTAATGCCAAACATCTTCCTTACGTTATTTCAATTTCCTGACGTAACAGGCTGGGTCTTCACAGATTGACCTCAGAGTCCTTAGGCCACTGAGGAAATATGTTTAGTGATAATTGGTTTTTCTTACTTGTTTATGTATTGTTCATAGTCCACTATATACATTTATATTTTTATTTCATTTTTGTAGTGTGATTCACCCGGCGCAGGACACATGTTTTACATTTCTACTTTCCGATGCCCCGCTTGTCCATTCCCCTCTGCTACATGTGTTGAGTCGCGCATTTCACTCTACTGTATTGCTTGCGAAGTAAGGTGAGGGTGTGTTCTGCCCGAAGGCAGGTCCGAACCTCCGCAGAGGTGTGCCTGAGCCGGAGTTTTACGTACGGTAGGGTGGCCAGTTCCTTTCCGCTCCTCCATTCCCTTACCCCCACCAACAGCGCGTGGCAACCCATCCACTTCTCGACCACGCCCAATGTTGCTTAACTTCGGAGATCTCACGGGATCCGGTGTTTCAACACGGCTGCGGCCGTTGGCGCTTGCGAAGTGCACATCTCATATGAACAGCCGATACCGTGCGGTCCTCAAGTCACGCACTTATGTCTGTACTTTGTTCACTAGTAAAGTTTCCGATCATTTCTGCGTACCCCAGCATTTTCCTTGGGACTTTTGAATTCTAATATTAACACTCTTCGCCGCGAACGTTCTGTTGCGAATTCAGTGCACTGCGTCGCATATGAACCAGTTACCTCTGATGATTAACCAAACGCTTTAGGAAGAAATGGATGACGGATCCGGCCTTACATTACTGGGTTTATTATGTCCATACATTTTCCGTTCCTTATTTTCAGACACCCTCTATTTATTTCCACTAATATGTAAATAATAGCGCAGAATATCCATAACATCTCAAAAAAGGCCAAAATCTTTAAACTTTCAAGTAGGCAAAGGAAGCTGAAATAGGCAAAAAGGCAAATTAATAATTGGTCCTACCGTTCCCAAATGTACGGAAACATGTTTATTTGACACTTCGATATATCCACCCAGATTAAAAAGGCATTTTGCCTAACTTCTAGGCTCTCATCGTGTCCTAAATGCATTTTGTTTCTTACAAAATCCATGGGGGGAAGCCAACAGAAGCCTGTTATTGTTTCATTAAATTATTAATTGTGCAGTTAAATGAAAATAGAGTTTTTGTAGTTTCAGGAGAAACGTACTCTACCAAAATCAGAAGAACATTACCTCCGAGAAAGAACAAGCGTTTGAAAGTTATTTCCATTCTCCTAGAAAACAACAGTTTTGGGTCCCGTTGGTTTTCCCCTGTGCCCTTCATTTACGAGGTATTGACTGTGATACATCCGCTTTCAAATCATTTTCTGTGCACAATCTACACACTGAATTGCACTCCAGCATACCAACGACACGACCAGGGTGAAGTTAACGCTGACCTACACACTGCATCAACAGATCCCTGGTAAAGAAATAGTGACAGTTAGACCCACAGCCGTACTCTGTGTATTTAACTGATCTTCCTCTCGTTCGGAACAACACTGGTCCTCATCAACCAGAAAAATTGAGTGCCATTGTACTTACAGTCCAAACCTCCCGTTTCAGTTTCCATTTCCTCGCATTGAGCACTACTAGTTAAAATGAAAATATCTTGCATTTATTAAATTAGGACTAAACAACCATTAATAAAAAGCTTTAAAATTCAAAACCACGAACTTTGCTACTACATACATGGATACGTACACTTAGGAATGGCCCGACACACGCTTGCCACCTTTCGCTGATTTAGTGTTATCATTCTTCACAGCGTCTTTTTGGATAGGCACACGGTCATTTTCTAGCAGGCTCTTGGCAGCCTCTTTATTTATGGAGCAGGCTGCTTTGACTGGCTCCTCTGTGATAAGCCCTGGCACATCCTCATCATCCTCTGCTGTGTCCATTTTATCCGCTTTCCCATCATTGCCTTTAGGTTTTGAACATTTACTCGTTTTCTTGTCATTTCCCTTCTTCGCTTTGCTTGGTGCTGGTTTCACATTTTTCTTGTCTGGAAAGACAGGTTTCTCCTCAGGTCGAGAGAGTTTCTTTCTGCTCTCTCCTATGTTGAACTTAACATTAGCTTTCGGCCCTTTGTCTTTCTTCTTTTCTTCCTGGTCCTGATACTGACGGAGGAAGCCGTATTTCGTTACGAACGATTGTCTGTTCATGCGGGACCGCTCAGTAATGCCGAAGACGAGATTTCTGTTAATGCTCATGTGCATTTCTCTTTCATCTTCTGTATCTATATCTGCCTGTTGGTCTCTTGCATTTCCGTTAGGGAGATGTTCAGAATTTTCTCTTGTTTCTTCAAGCTCATCGTAGTCAGAACAGTCGGACTGAGCACAAATAAACCCTAGTGAACCATTTGGTAGCAACTTGGGAATGAGCACGGTACCACGCAAGGGAGAGCCGCTCCTGTTCCCGAGACACTCTCTGCTGGCGTGATGGCCTAATATCATCCCCGGCATGTACGGGACAACTTCGTTACCGATCGCAGTGCTGGAGTTTCCAAAATAATCATATTTACGTTCCGTAGCTGACTGGTCGTCCAAATACGTTCCCGCTTGGTCATTGAAAGAAAAATCGTCGTCATAGGGAAGATCTGGAATTTCAGGTTCCGTACACTGAATTAGAAACTCATTTTGGAATATTCTCTCGGAATTATTATCATCAATGAGCTCTCTATCACTGTACTCAGTCATATCTTGGGCCATCCACGTTATGTCTTGTAGGGAATCATCTACAGGAAGCCAACTGTCATCACCGCCCAAATCATCGCCTGTGTCCAGAAACTCTTCAGAGTATCCTTGCGATGGGACGGCTATCGATGGGTAAGGCATATAGCGCAGCGGCTTGCACGTAGGGTAGCGCTCTGGCTGCTCGTAGGCGTCGTTCTGTCGAGATGGCTGGAACGCACGACGCCGTGTCTGAGCCTTGCACGCTTTAGTGACCTCCGCAGCGCTGTCGTAGCGAGGCCGTTGTGTTTTGTATATAGACTCTTCTTCAGCCATCATGTCCTGCCGGCGTCTGCGCCGTCGGTACGCATGTCGACCACTGTTGATCTTCACCTCACTCTCGTGATCCTGCAACATCCGGGAGACTGTCTGAATACCGCGTTCGTGCCTGGACACAACATTATACACCTTTATAAATAAACTATAATTGGGACTGAACATGTCATACAAAGTAGCCTATTTATCTCGGATGAGGTGTACAAAAACAAAAATTTGATTCAGTTCATTATTTTGACATATTATTAGTGTGGGCATATTGTTTGCGATCTATTGAAGATTCTACTGGTTTAAACTGTGCTGGAATGTACGTAAATTATACCGGCAGAGAGTCAGGGACGCTCTTTGTTATATAAAGAACGATGCCGCAATCGAATTGGCGCGGATAAAAAATATTTCCGAGGAAATGAGAATAATTTGTTACTTCGAGGCGCGCGATTCAGACTGACGAAACGCCATATTTGTTGTGCCAGAGCGCAGTGCGGTGATAATGCCTGCGCGAATGCACAAGTTTGTTCGTTCGACTCGCGCAGAATTGTCCTCATCTATTACAAGCAATATCCGCAGTTTGTTTAAAAAAGCAGCCGTAAATGAACACACAGTAATTACGACACACGATGCAACCGATCATTTCTCCTCTCGTCTGTTGGTCTCAGTAACGTTCTTTATTACAACATGCGCGAAGATGCAACGCTGACGCAACACGATCGGGCATTAATTTACTCAAAACACTGTAAAAAGAATGAAATACTGAACGAAAAAACAATACGCCCAATGGTTTGATTACAGTAAATGTTCAATATTCCCCCTTCTTTCTCTATTTTCACGTAGCAAGTAAAGTCCATGGAAGTTACCTCGGCCGAACGCAGAGGCCATTTAACTGGCCCACCAGAGTTCATTTATGTGCTGTTAGACACGGCGAGTGTCACAGCCAAATTCGCTGTCGAGTACCCAGAGGAACATCTTCCAATAATTCAGGCATAAACGGTACCATTTCTCACAGTTCAGCCAAGGATGATAGACATGCGGCCCAAATATTGACACTAAATAAATAGTGAACTGTGCGCACTACTGTCACATGTCCGCCCTCCTTCACGCATGGACACGAAGTTTGAATCATGAGGTTAGCGCGATTAGTGTTTCGGACGCCGTAAATCAGTGCGGCTTGTTGCGCCATTGGTTAGGTACATATCACCCATTTCTTCATTTGCGTACGGAAACGGAGCCATTCTCACCAAACTTAGTATCCAATATGGACAGAAACTTGTGCATGCTCACTCTCACTTCCCCTCCCTTCGCGTGTGGCTCCTGGAGAGGCCTGGTGCAGGTCGTTGTATTTGACTCCCGTACGCGACCTGCGCGTTGTGATGAGGATGAAATGATGACGAAGACAGTCCGCGTGCCAGGGGAATTAACCAATTATGGTTAAAATTCTCGACCCTCTCGGGAATGGAACCCGAGACCCCTGTGACCAAACGCACAGCAAACACGGCGAGTTCGTCAAGTAACAGAATAGCCTCATTTTCTCGAAAGAAAAACTTTCTCTGCCAATCTGATTGCGCCATCAATCTTTACATAACACGAAGAACATCCCCGATTTTTAGATACATTCTGTATATGATCGTGTGGATAAGTTGATGCTGGCCGAGCATGTAGGAACGCCAGCCACAAAAGTCTGCCGTGGCGAAACCTGCCATACATGATGACCATTTTGATGCAACATCTGTCATTTGTAAGGAAGACGTTTTACACCTGGAATCATTCGTGAGGCGATAGAATTCGCTAAACACCCGAATAATTGTAACCAAGGGGACGGCCTTATTCTGAGTGGATCAGAAGTGCTCACGCTGGGCACACAGCAATGCACGCGGGCGGTGAATCCCAGTCGCTCTCGATCCAATGGAGGCAGAAATCCACGTCATTTTCAATGTAAGTCGTAAGAAATAAGTTATTTACGTTCATTGCCGTTTATGTATTTTGACCAGATACAATAAAGAGTTAGGCCTACAACCTCACTGTACGTACTGTATTACAATTTTCAATCTTATATTTTAAGAGGTGCTTTATAAACATTCTTTCTTAATCTGTTTACCAGGGTTGAATTTTCCCTCGAACTTAGCGAGGGATCCCACCTCTGTCACCGCAAGGGCAGTGTCCTGGAGCGCGGCCAGGGTATACAACTGGGGACTACGACCAGTACCTCGCCCAGGCGTCCTCACCTGCTGTGCTGGACAGGGGCCTTATGGGGGGATGGGGAGATTGGAAGGGATAGACAAGGAAGAGGGAAGGAAACGGCCGTAGCCTTAAGTTACGTATCATCCCGGCATTTGCCTGAAGGAGAAGTGGGAAACCACGGAAAAACACTTCGAGGATGACTACATCCCTCGGTGTAGGGGTAGCGTGTCTGCTTCTTACCCGGAGGCCCCGGGTTCGATTCCCGGCCAGGTCAGGGATTTTTACCTGGATCTGAGGGCTGGTTCGAGGTCCACTCAGCCTACGTGATTAAGGTTGAGGAGCTATCTGACGGTGAGATAGCGGCCCCGGTCTAGAAAGCCAAGAATAACGACCGAGAGGATTCGTCGTGCTGACCACACGGCACCTCATAATCTGTAGGCCTTCGGGCTGAGCAGCGGTCACTTGGTAGGCAATGGCCCTTTGGGGTTGTTGCGCCATGGGGTTTGTTTTAGTTTTGGTTTCCAGCAGCGTCAAACGGTTAGTGCTCGCTAAACGCGTGGAGTTGGCTTCCAAACACTGAGCCGGCGCAATCAGCTGCCTCGACACAACAACACTTCACTCTTTCGTGTCTCGTGTCGCGTGAACCGTAACTCCAGTCGTTCCGTACATGTCAGCTACATTGATGCTTCGAAACAGTGGCGGAGCTTTGTTTATCCTCTCGCCTCAATAGAAGCACTCCGCGTGACACGGTTCATATTCCTAACCGCGAGTCGAGTTACTAGAAGAACAATGTTTTACACAGAGGCTTGTATTGTTTCTAGACGTTTTCAAAGCATGGTAGTTTGTGGTCCCGCCACTGCAAGCGACACGTGCTCCAGTAGTTCCGGCAAGCCGGGAGACGTTACCGTGCTAGAAGTTGAATTTTCTTTGCTTTCAGGTCCTAAACTCATTTCATTTTGTGTTGTGAACTTCAAGCATGTATCCTATGTGACTTGATTAATTTAATAGGTCAGCATGCCGTACAGTTAGAGTAGTTGATGATATGTGACTTTTCACCACCGAAGGGTAGAAATCAATTTGCAAAATGGGCCAGAGCTATTCCACGGAAGGATACTGAGTTAACGCGTAATAGAATTTGTCATGTTCATTTCTCTGATGATTTGATAGTAAAATCAGATAACTTTGTGCCGGTCTGAGTGGCTCAGACGGTTGAGGAGCTGGCCTTCTGACCCCAACTTGGAAGGTTCGATCCTGTAATTTAGGTCCAGGAGCAGTACCTCACATTTTCGCTAATTTGCCGCCAAATATTCACGCTAGCTTTCTGAAGTCCAGTAACCGACAAATTGAGTGGGTAAGTAGAGTATTACCTTTAAGTAGTTCTTGGATGGGGGTTATGTGCTATTTACCTGTAACCTGTGCTTTCCGCAGCATGTGATGAAGGCCGTAGTTCTTATTTCCATGTACGATTTTTTCCATTGTACCCTGTCGTGATATTTGAATTGTAATCTGTCGTTGTTTTTTAAAAGAGTGTAGATACTTATCAGTTATGGAGTAATACGTTTCCTCTGGCATCATTCCTAAGACCAGCTGATCGGTACTGTGGAGCTTGCCCACTCTAGCGCTGCCTGGCGGGGCGCGCTTGAACTCGAGGAGTCCTCACACTTATACAGCAACAAAAAGACGCTCTCGTTTGCCAAGGCCAAAAAGTTTCGAAAATTCTGTTTTTAAACGTCAATTTCAATGTGGATTTTTAAACCTGATTTGGTCAAGTCTGTTGCTGTATATGTCATACCGATCTTATTGCTATTTGCTTTACGTCGCACCGACGCAGATAGGTCTTATGGCGACGATGGAACAGGAAAGGCCTAGGAACGGGAAGAAAGCTGCTGTGGCCTTAATTAAGGTACAGCCCCAGCATTTGCCTGGTGTGAAAATGGAAAACGACGGAAAAACATCTTCATGGCTGCCGACAGTGGGATTCGAACCCATTATTTCTCAAATACAAGTTCACTGCTGCGCGCCCCTAACCGCACAGCCAATCCGCTCGGTGGTTTGCAAGTTCTTCAAATAGGAACAGATAATTACCGGGTTAGTATTTCAATGTCTGAAACATTTTATGGGGGACGTGGTATTTTTGAAGCATGAAATAATCCATCCAATAATGAAAGCTCACTATTTCTTTCTAATGACTCTAGTCATCTTTTGCATCGCTTCTGACAATTGTCTCTGATTTTCTTATTGCAGCTCTGCATTACCTTCCTCGAAATGAATTACTAAACTGCTCCAATCTCATGAAAGACAAATTCACAAGAGAAATAAAATGTGACACTTGTAATGATGGGCTCTTTTTAGAAATATGTTTCAAGCCAATTTTAAGTAACATTGTCACAAATCATTTACAGAAGTGCGGCCGATTTATAAAACTCAATAAGGAACCTTTCAACAGTGAAATCTTCGACAAAACCAAGAAAACGACTTAATTTCTATCTATGAAACATATGCAGGCCTTAATGTGGCAACTTTTTATTTATTTATTTACTAGCTGATGTACCCGTGCTTCGCTACGGGATTCTCAGAAAGCCTGACTTTGTGGTTGTCCTAACTGAAGACAACATAGGTCATTACAAAAACGGCAGTAGGGATTGTAGCAATTAAAAGCAATGTTATCACATAAAATACTCGATCAAATTAAAAATTGCCCATTTTCTCACTTTTAACGAACAGTACTACGGTGCCGATCTAAGAGTCCAAAGTTCCAGTGGTGGATTGACCAGGCCGCAGACAGCAGTGAACACTTCTCTGCCATTATCCCGTTAAATATGCACACTGCTCATTCCAATCAGTGCCTCAGAGTAGAGATTGAGTAGCTCAAGTGCTATGATGAACCAGTGTGTTACGTACCAGTGGTATCGGAAAATTTATGAAACAGAGGAATGGCATGCCAAAGAAGAAAGTTACTTAACCCCCCAGCTATTTCCCGCCAATATTTAGGCAGACTGTTACACTCGTACGACTGGGCGAGTTGGCCGTGTGGTTAGGGGCGCTCAGCTGTGAGCTTGCATCCGGGATATAGTGGATTCGAACCCCACTATCGGCAGCCCTGAAGATGTTATTCCGTGGATTCCCATTTTCACACCAGGAAAATGCTGGGGCTGTATATTAATTAAGGCCAAGGCCACTTCCTTCACACTCATAGCCCTTTCCTATCCCATTGTCGGCATAAGACTTTACTGTGTCGGTTCGACGTACGGAAAATGTTAGAAAAAATACTCCGTACGCAGCAGTAATCCTATCTATCGGAGATGAGTAGCAACAGAAGACAAAGCACATCACAACAATGGTCAATGCAATGTTATTTTTTATCAATTTTATGAGCTTTCTATATTGTAGGTCTTCTCATTTAGTATTCTTTCGACTCTGTGATATTAGGGCGTCTTATAAAATTATTTATAGCGCAAGCTGTAGTTTCTTACTCTCTGACTTTACATATCAATTTTCATTAAGTCCTGTTTACCCATTTTCTCGTGACTCGGTGCTGATAAGGACTTAGGAGCAAATATCCAAATTCGATACGACCACTAATAACATAATTATTTGGGAATTAAATTGTAGGCCTTCCCCTAAACTACCATTTCACTCAGTGTGAGTAAAATTATTTATAGCGTAGATTATAGCGACTTATTCGCCGACTTTGTATACCGATTTTCATTATGATATGACCACTAATAACATAAATATTTGAGAATTACATTTTTGGCCTTCCCCTAAACTACCATTTTAGTCAGCGTGAATAAAATTATTTATAACCTAGATTGTAGCGACTTATTACCCGACTTTATATACCAATTTTCATTAAATTCTCTTCAGTCGTTTTCTCGTGATGCGTGTACATACAGACAGACAGACAGACAGACAGACAGACAGACAGACAGACAGACAGACATTACGGAAAAGTAAAAAGTGCATTTCCTTGTTGCTGTTGGCACGACTGATACAGAAATTCCATCCTTTTTAAAATCTGAACAATGTACAGACAAAACTCTTATTTTATATATATATATATATATATATATATATATATATATATATATATATATATTTACCTACAGCACTTTCAAAAACCATGGTATACTGGAGTCGCATGTTCGATTTAAGAAGGTAGTGTAGAAATTAGGATTTGTAAATATCGGTGTGAGCTATGAGGGGATTCAAGATGAAAATACTTAATTTCTACGACCTGTGCGCATTCGAAAGTTGAGGAAGTAGGGAGCTCAACTGCGAACCTGGTGAGTGATTGCGGAACAATTAGCTTGCTAATATTAGCGCAGCCATAGCAGAGGCAACACCTCCTAGATATCTATCTAGGAGGTGTTGGTAGAGGGCGATGGCCAACTACTGTCTTATCTGCCGGCCATGTTGTATTTCGTAGGCGACGGACCGAACTTAGCCGAGTTGCTCCGAGTGGCTGCACATTGTCAAGCGCTAGACATACGTGATATACAGTATGCCTTCATATAAATAATCGAACACATGCCATTCCCGCTGAACATGATTGGATTGTTTGCGAGGTTATCAGATAATTTAAATCAAAGCAACCAAAAGCCGCAGCTTATCCACCTTAACTCTGTATTATATTACAAATGCTTCTAAAGCACCGCTTAAATGTGATAGTGAAAATTGTAATTCATTACGTACAGTGAGGTTGTATGCCTCTTTATTATGTCTGGCCAAAATACATAAACTGCAAGGAATGTAAATAAATTATTCCTTACAACGTAAATTGAAAATGAAGTGGATTTCTGCCCTCATTCTTTCATTATTACTGCCTCCATTTCAAACTCGGGTATCGCCGCAGTACAGACATATACTGTATATTGAGAGTCAGCTGAAGACCTAAGCGGTCCCTTTAATGTTAGCCTTAACATTAGGAAAAATACAGTAAACTGTGCTTTTCCTGATAAACTAAACAAACCCGGACCGGCAGGGATTCGTGAGTGGATTGAATCAGTTTTAAAATTAAATGTTGATCAAGTGGAAGCAATACAATTGGACAATTTGGAAACAGCCGTGTACATAAAATTAGCCAGCAAACTTCTGATGGAGCGCATTCTGACTTCAACAGCAGGAACATCTCAGGTAAAGAAATTCAATGGTTCATTGTCGGAAGTAATTATAACATGTGCTGATGTGGACACGAAACTAGTACCGTACATATAATGAATCCTCCTACTGAAATGGTCAATAAAACCGTGGCAAGTTATTTAGGTTAATTTGGAAAGTTAGGGAAATTCGTAATGAAAAATGGTCTTCTACATACATTTTTTTTTGTTAGTTGCTTTACGTCGCACCGACACAGATAGGTCTTATGGCGACGATGGGACAGGAAAAGGCTAGGAGTGGGAAGGAAGCGGCCGTGGCCTTAATTAGGGTACAGCCCCAGCATTTGCGTGGTGTGAAAATGGGAAACCACGGAAAACCATTTTCAGGGCTGCCGATAGTGGGGTTCGAACCTACTATCTCCCGAATACTGGATACTGGCCGCACTTAAGCGACTGCAGCTATCCAGCTCGGTCTTCTACATACACATTTAATGTACGGTATTTAGTGGAATTAGAGCTATGCGTATCGAATTACAAAGTGCTATCCCGACAATAGTGACAATTGACGGATATAGAGCTCAAGTACTTTATGAAGGACAACCAAAAACATGCTATTATTGTCGTGGTAGTGACCATCTCCGACAAGACTGCCCGGCAAGGCGAGGAACAACTTCAACCGGTGAAACGGGACCTAGGCTGATGAGTCAAGTAGTTGCAGGGAACTCCACTGCCCCATCTCTCGCGAGCGACACAGCTGTAAACACAGGCAGGAGCGACAAGCTGGAATCACAACAAATTGAGTCACAACATGAACAGCCCCGCCTGGGTCATAAACAAGATACACTAAACGAAGTTCAGGTTATCGCAAAGCAAGCGGAGATACATCCCCAACCGAATAACCTTGTAACACATGACCAAGGCAACTCAGTCGGCGTGAACGGGCCAGGGATAGATCCACAACCAACTCATTTCGACACTGTAGGACTGGAGCAATCTACGGATCACATTCAAGTTGAGGAACACTCAAACACTCATCCCACCCAAAAACCAATGTCACTGAACTTACGACAGGAAACGAACTTATTAATTCTGACCTCGCAAATACAGACTTTGACGTAACCAGTTTGTAGGCAGACAAGTTAAATAGTTCTAGTAACCCAAACACTAGCAGTCCTCCGAAGGAAGATACGGAACTAGATACTGATGATAGTAACACCACCGAAATTTTGACAGCTCTTAGTCAGACTCCTAAACAGCTGTGGTCAGAAGACCTTGAATCCTCGTCTCATACACTGCTTAACGACACTAGTAAAATTCCCTCCAGTCAGATTATTCCGCCAGAGAAAAACATTAGAAAGCTAAAAACTACTCAGTCCACCAAATATGGCGTCCGCCAGTACAACCTTATATCAGCCCAAAGGATCCAGGAAGACAAGAAGGGAGGATAGGTGAGAGACGGTGGTATGGCAATGTCTATCAGGTCAAAGGGCTCGAAAATTCAGTTTAGTATCAAGATGAATGTTACATTCATGATGCTATTGACGTACACTATAATGACCTTAAACATTAACTATATACAGATAGCCAGCAAGCAGCAGCTTCTTAAAAAATTAATTCGTGACCAAGATGTTGATATAGCATTGTTACAGGAGCTTGCTACAGATGATTTTATTAATATTTATTAATATATTTGGGTATGAAAGAATGGTAAATATCAACGAGACCAGAAGAGCTACAGCTATATATATAAAAGACCCAATTCCCCATACAGATCCCATACTTCTTCCTAGTTCCCGTGGCATAAGTTTCAACATAAAAGGAATTATAATTGTAAATATTTATGCACCTTTGTTTCCCAGGCGAGAGCCGAATGAAATGACTTCTATACCAGTGATATCATACATCTAATTAAAAATCATAGAGATCGCATGGTTATTGGCGGGGTTTCAATGCAGTTACCAACGCCAGAGATCAGAGCGGGAGTTTTCAGAACTGTAGTCTATAGCCTTAGCAACCCTAGTGAAGGGGTTCAAACTGATAGACACCTGGGAATTACAAGCGTCATCTGACCCAGGCTATACATATTTTTGCGCTACAGGAGCATCGAGATTAGACCGAATATGTGCCAGTCAAAGTCTGCAAGAGTGTGTTGGGAATGCTGATGTGTGCCCCGTCGAATTTTAGGACCATGCATATATCTATATATATATATATATATATAAAAAGAGTTTTGTCTGCACATTGTTCAGATTTTAAAAAGGATGGTATTTCTGTATCAGTCGTGCCAACAGCAACAAGGAAATGCACTTTTTTACTTTCCCGTAATTTCTGTCTGTCTGTCTGTCTGTCTGTCTGTCTGTCTGTCTGTCTGTCTGTCTGTCTGTCTGTCTGTCTGTCTGTCTGTCTGTCTGTCTGTCTGTCTGTCTGTACACGCATCACGAGAAAACGACTGAAGAGAATTTAATGAAAATTGATATACAAAGTCGGGTAATAAGTCGCTACAACCTAGGCTATAAATAATTTTATTCACGCTGATTGAAATGGTGGGGGTCGAAGGGATAGTATGTGGACCTGTGGGTGCACTTCTTGCTGATGGGAGTGCACTAGCAAAACACAGGAAATGCCATTTATTCCTACCAAGTCCGATACATGCACGTACACGCCGTGGCCTCTGGGCAACGGGTACATTCTTTAAGGTACACGGCTAAGTCATGTAAGGGCAGAAAGCTTAAATGGGGACCAATCAGCTAAGGGAGACAACCCTAACAGAAAACATCGGTCCTCCAGGATTGCTGGGGGTTGGAGCAAGGCTAACAACCTCGCTCCGGAAAACAAACTGTTGCGAAGCCCCAGAATATGCCTCGGAATGGTGGATTTAATAGACGACGAGCTAAGCTTAAGGCAATGGACTACGCAATTGGTATATGGAATGTACGCACCCTTCTACGAGCTGGAGCATTGAAAGTATTGACGCAGAAACTAGAAGTTAACAAAGTGGACATAGCAGCCATACAAGAAACTAGATGGTCAGGAAGGGATGAGATCTGGGACACCAAAACCCACACAATAAATTCAGTAGTGGGAAGTCAAGGAGTGTACAAGAAGGAGGAGTAGCCTTGTAACTGTTCCACCTCATCAAAACACTTAGGGAGATGAAAGTTATTATCTTGGGACACATGAATATCAAATAAACTATTTGTGGCTTGCCCGCAAATTGCCACGCAAATAGAAACAATTAACATTCCATGGTTCCCCATTTCTCTATGTAATGTTTGGGCGCCATGGTTACAGTTTTAAACAAAACTCTAAACCAAAATTTATATTTACTAGCATAGAGACTTATACTTAAATCACAGGGGTAGGATTTTAAATAATTAACCATTAAGTATCGCTTAAGAAAGAAAATTAACGCAATATCAAATACAAATGAATTTATTATACAAAAAATGAGATGAATCGGAAAAGTTTCCTTAAAGCGTGGAGGAATTTATAATTTACTGAATTTACCATTGCTTGCTTTATCTAATTGAAGCTCACCAATTGCAGCTTCCGTTGAAGTCATCTGGTTTCCGTGGTTACTCATTCTCTTCTTCTCGATGTAGAATTTGCTCCATGGACATCCTTCCTTCCTTCTCTGATATGGTACGGGCTATCTGGACTAACACTCCCTACACGCCTAGTCTTTAAAATAGACATTGGCCCTATACTTGTAAAAACTGATCAGCGTTGATCGTATGAGGAGAAAATTCAGAGATATGAATTTTTCCATATTAGTAGAAATCTCAATCCAACTGAGCTATACTATTTATACGGTAGAGACTTGTACCAGAATTCCATAGACTTGAACTAAACATAGTTCTTCGTCCAGAATATTTACTGAATATCACACAAGCCGTAAGCTTGTTTCGTCTCACGCAGATCCGATAACATAACCGAAGCGACAACACATTGTACAAAAATAACTATGACGCGGAGCGACCACACACTGTTTCAAATATCAAATCATGTCGTTCAAAGTAGACGTTCACAGTAGAAGTACTAGTGATGGAGTTCACGTAGTTAGGTTGTAAGGTTGTAAGGTCGTAAGGTCCCGTTCTCGTGTTGAGAATCAGTATATAACCGGGCTCACCCCCACTCTTGGTAACAGTTCAATCTCAAAACTCATATACAACGAGGTATCTGATTCGATTGATCGAAGCATCAACTCCCCTTCTCTTCCTCGACAAGTCCAGAAGGCGTGGCGATGATATAGCTGACCAGCTTGCAAGCCTCGCGCACGGGTCGCTGTTTACTAGCCTTGGTCATAAAATAAACCCATGACTCACGCAAAATCCCAAGCTTCAAGAATAACCCTCCGTATACACAAACATGAGATGAAATGAAAACAAATATGTCTCAACATATTGACCGTATTTACAACATAATGAATTCTTATCCTACATAATATAATAATTTAAATAATAAAACGATGTTATCATATATACAACATGATTCCAAAAAGCCTTGATTACAAATGATTGACGTTGAATAAATATGTTATTACAAATAATTGCCGATGGCGGATAAACTTGATATCAAATGATATCGCGTAAAATGATATTATATTAAATTAGTAGGGCTGGAGAAGCCTGGACGGTTACAGCCTTTATAGTACGAAAACAAGTTAAAGATGATGTACTGCAGTTTTTGGCAGTAAATGAAAGATTGGCAACACTGCGTGTTAAAATACGATTCTACAACTTGTTGTTGTTGTTGTTGTTTGAGTCATCAGTCCATAGACTGGTTTGATGCAGCTCTGCATGCCACTCTATCCTGCGCTAACCTTTTCATTTCTACGTAACTATTGCATCCTACATCTGCTCTAATCTGCTTGTCATATTCATACCTTGGTCTACCCCTACCGTTCTTACCACCTACACTTCCTTCAAAAACCAACTGAACAAGTCCTGGGTGTCTTAAGATGTGTCCTATCATTCTATCTCTTCTTTTCGTCAAATTTCGCCAAATCGATCACCTTTCTCCAATTCGATTCAGTATCTCTTCATTCGTGATTCAATCTATCCATCTCACCTTCAGCATTCTTCTGTAACACCACATTTCAAAAGCTTCTATTCTCTTTCTTTCTGAGCTAGTTATCGTCCATGTTTCACTTCCATACAATGCCACGCTCCACACGAAAGTCTTCAAAAACATCTTTCTAATTCCGATATCAACGTTGGAAGTGAGCAAATTTCTTTTCTTAAGAAAGCTCTTCCTTGCTTGTGCTAGTCTGCATTTTATGTCCTCCTTACTTCTGCCATCGTTAGTTATTTTACTACCCAAGTAACAATATTCATCTACTTCCTTTAAGACTTCATTTCCTAATCTAATATTTCCTACATCACCTGCCTTCGTTCGACTGCACTCCATTACGTTTGTTTTGGACTTATTTATTTTCATCTTGTACTCCTTACCCAAGACTTCATCCATACCATTCAGCAACTTCTCGAGATCTTCTGCAGTCTCAGATAAAATAACAATATCATCGGCAAATCTCAAGGTTTTGATTTCCTCTCCTTGGACTGTGATTCCATTTCCAAATTTCTCTTTGATTTCCTTTACTGCCTGTTCTATGTAAACATTGAAAAGGAGAAGGGACAAACTGCAGCCTTGCCTCACTCCTTTCTGGATTGCTGCTTCTTTTTCAAAGCCCTCGATCCTTATCACTGCAGACTAATTTTTATACAGATTGTAGATAATTCTTCGTTCTCGGTATCTGATCCCTATCATCTTCAGAATCATAAATAGCTTGGTCCAATCAACATTATCGAATGCCTTTCCTAGATCTACGAATGCCATGTATGTGAGCTTGTCCTTCTTGATTCGATCCTCTAAGATCAAACGTAAAGTCAGTATTGCTTCACGTGTGCCTACATTTCTTCTGAAGCCAAATTGATCTTCTCCCAACTCAGCTTCTACTTGTTTTTCCATTCTTCTGTAAATAATACGTGTTAAAATTTTGCAGGCATGAGATACTAAACTAATGGTGCGGTAGTTTTCACACCTGTCAGCACCGGCTTTCTTGGGAATAGGTATAACAACATTCTTCCGAAAATCGGATGGGACTTCTCCTGTCTCATACATCTTGCACACTAAATGAAATAACCTTGCCATGCTGGTTTCTCCTAAGGCAGTCAGTAATTCAGAGGGAATGTCTGTTGTAAACAAGGTTGGGTTTACAAAAAACACAACTTCTTTATTTGCTTCACATGTAAAATTACAATATTTACACTAACAAAACTGAAAGTTATCTCGAAGCAAATTGAACTATGAATTTGGAGAAAGAGTCTGTCTTTGTACACTATATACACGTTGGAGTATTCACGTTCACTACTATTTCGGAAAGATAGTCCTTGTGACATGAAAAGTTCTTGATAGTCGAAAACTATCAGAAGCACTGACGTAAATATCTCAGAGAGTCCTTCCTTGTTGAAGTGTCTGAGTTCATTAACGTAAGTTCAATGACTGAAGAGTTCCTACTTAGCGAAACTAAGTTGATAATGGGAGCTTGCATTAGCTAGGGAATGATAGTGGCATATAATGGTAAGACTGGGCATGGACAGCGGAATAGGCAAGAGGAGCGGTGACCCGAGGTGAGACCTCTTACTGCCAGAAATTCAGTCCACCTGGCCGAAGCACATTTTCAAGAGGAGTAGCCTCCGTGCTCGACGTAGGGTGTATTCTGGAGCTGGACACCGGGGTCAGTGGGCGCCTGGACAGGCTAGGAGCTCCTTTTTATAGCACACACGACGTTCCAGGCACGCGCACTGAGGGCTGCGCGTCGAGGCTCAAAGAATAACACACTGGCACGCGTGTAGCTGGCTGGCGGATCGAGAAGGGAGCGACGGACATACAACAATGTCATCAATTCCAGGTGCCTTGTTCCTATTGAGGTCACTCACAGCTCTGTCAAACTCTGACCTCAAAATTGGGTCTCCCATTTCATCAGCATCAACAGCCTCTTCTTGTTCCAGAACCAAATTATCTACATCTTTACCTTCATACAACTGTTGGATATGCTCCTGCCATCTTTCTGCTTTGTCTTCTTTCCCTAGAAGTGGCTTTCCATCTGAGCACTTAATATTCATACACCTAGATTTCCTTTCTCCAAAGGTTTCCTTGATTTTCCTGTATGCAGCATCTACCTTACCCAGGACCATACAGCCTTCGACATCCTTGCACTTCTCCTTCAGCCATTCTTCCTTAGCTACCTTGCACTTTCTATCCACTTGATTCTTTAATCGCCTGTATTCTTTTCTGCCCTCTTCATTTCTAGCATTCTTGTATTTTCGTCGTTCATCCATCAGGTCTAGTATCTCCTGAGTTATCCACTGATTCTTCGTTGATCTTTTCTTCCTTCCTAACATCTCTTCAGCAGCCCTACTGACTTCATTCTTCATGACTCTCCACTCTTCCTCTATAGTGTTTCCTTCAGCATTTTCATTTAGTCCTTGTGCAACATGTTCCTTGAAACTATCCCTCACACTCTTTTCTTTCAACTTGTCTAGATCCCATCTTTTTGCATTCTTTCCTTTCTTCAATTTCTTCAACTTCAGATGGCATTTCATGACCAACAAGTTGTGGTCAGAGTCCACGTCTGCTCCTGGGAAAGTTTTGCAATCCAACACCTGGTTTCTGAATCTCTGCCTAATCATAATGAAGTCTATTTGATACCTTCCAGTGTCTCCAGGTCTCATCCACGTATACAGCCGTCGTTTGTGGTGTTTGAACCAAGTATTGGCAAGGACTAAATTATGATCAGTGCAGAATTCAACCAGCCGACTTCCTCTTTCGTTCCTTTGTCCCAATCCAAATTCTCCTACTGTATTACCTTCTCTTCCTTGGCCTACCACTGCATTCCAGTCTCCCATCACAATTAGATTCTCGTCACCCTTTACATATTGTATTAAATCTTCTATCTCCTGATATATTCTTTCGATTTCTTCATCATCCGCTGAACTAGTAGGCATATAGACCTGCACTATTGTGGTGGGCATTGGTTTGGTGTCTATCTTGACGACAATAATTCTTTCACTATGCTGGTCGTAGTAGCTTACCCGCTGCCCTATTTTCTTATTCATTATTAAACCAACTCTTGCATTTCCCCTGTTTGATTTTGTGTTGATAATTCGGTAGTCGCCTGACCAAAAATCTTGTTCTTCCTGCCAACGTACTTCACTTATACCAACTACATCTAACTTTAGCCTATCCATCTCCCTTTTCAGGTTCTCTAACCTACCACAACGATTCAAACTTCTAACATTCCACGCTCCGACTCGCAGAATGTCAGTATCCATCTTCCTGATGATCGCCCCCTCTCGTGTAGTCCCCACCCGGAGATCGGAATGGGGGACTAGTTTACCTCCGGAATATTTTACCCGGGAGGAAGCCATCATCAGTACATCATTCATACAGAGAGAGCTGCATGTCCTCGGGAGGTAGTTACGGCTGTAGTTTCCCGTTGCTTTCAGCCGTGTAGCAGTATCAACACAGCTAAGCCATGTTGAGTATTATTACAAGGCCGTATCAGTCAATCATCTAGACTGCCGCCCTTGCACCTATCGAAAGGCTGCTACCCCCTTTCGATGAACCACTCGTTAGTCTGGTCTCTCAACAGATACCCATCCGATATGGTTGCACCTGCGGCTCGGCTATCTGCATCATTGGGACACGCAAGCCTCCCCACCGCGGCAAGGTCACATGGTAAATCGTAAACGTATATGCACCAACGGAAGACAAGGAACAGATAGTCAAGGATCAGTTCTATGCTGAACTGGAACGAGTGCTAGATTCAATCCCATCAAACGATGCTAAGATGATAATAGGAGACCTAAGTGCACAAATTGGGAAGGAGGAGATATATCAAGGAATAATAGGGATCCATAGTTTACACAACAATACTAATGATAATGAACAGAGATTGCTTGACCTTGCTACCAGCAGAAACATGAAAGTGATGTCAACTTGTTTCCCTTATAAAGAGGTACACAAGCAAACATGGATATCGCCGGATGGAAAGACCTGTAATCAAATAGATCATGTAATGATGGAGAAAAGATGGGCATCCAATATCATGGATGTCAGATCATTCAGAGGAACAAGTTGTGGCTCCGACCACTTTCTAGTTAAGGCAATCTTAAGGTGCCGCATTATGAAAACAAGAAAGGAAGGAATGGGTAGGATAGAAAAGTACAATACTTGTGAACTGAAGAATAAGGAAGTATCAGAAAGATACGGGAAAAGAATGGCAGAAGTGCTGGTAGAGAAATATAATAAGGACCAAACAGCAACGGTCGAGACTAAATGGATTGCTCTGAAGGAAAGCGTTAAGGCCGTGGCAAAGGACACACTAGACATTGTACCCAAAAGGAACACAAAGGAATGGTTTGATGAGGAATGCCAAAAAGCCATAGAAGAAAGAGATAAAGCATATAAAGCATACCTAGAGAGACCAACAAGGGTGAAGAAACAAGAGGTTGAAAATAAGGAATGTATGTCGAAGAAAGAAGAGATGAAAATTAAATGAGAAAATGGCTAGAATAGTGGAGGAATTTAAAGAAGATAATAGTTACATGGCTTACAGATAAGTTAAGGAAGTGAAAGAAGGATTCAAGGCATGAACAAACATGTCTAAGGACAGAAATTGACAGCTTTTGGGAGATAAAGAAGGGATCCAAGATAGATGGAAGGAATATTTCCAACACCTCCTGAACCCAGTAGAAATGAAAGGGAAAACACCAACTACCTCAAGGAGCAACACTGAGACAAATGAATCAGAAATCACAGCACCATCTATGCAAGAAGTGATAGAAGCCATACAGCAACTGAAAAACAATAAAGCACCAGGTATCGATGGAATCCCTGCAGAGTTGTGGAAATACGGAAAAACCACACTACAAGAAGCTATATATGATCTAATTGTGAGTGTGTGGAATACAGAAGAAATGCCTGAAGACTGGCGCAAAGGCATCATATGCCCAATATACAAGAAAGGAGATAAGTTGCTATGTAGCAATTATAAAGGGATCACACTGCTGTGTACAGTATATAAGCTGTTCACCTCCATCCTGAAGAAGAGACTAGAACCCCTGGTGGAAGAAATTCCAGGAGAATACCAGGCAGGGTTCCAGAAGGGAAGATCCACTATTGATCAGATATTTACAGTGAAACAAGTGTTGGAGAAGTGTTGGGAACGGGGCCTAGGTGTGGTACAGACGTTTATCGACTTTCAACAAGCATACGACTCTATTGACAAAGATAAATTAATGGAGATATTAAGAGAGTTCAAGACACCAGAAAAGCTGGTGCGACTGGTGGAATTGACAATGAGAAATACGATGGTGGGAGTGAAAATTCAGACTGAAGTAGGCAGCTTCTTCGAAGTAAATCAGGGATTGAAACAAGGAGATGGCTTAGCACCAATTCTATTTAACCTGGCACTAGAATCAGTGATTAGAAAGGTAAGGGTGGACACCAGTGGAACACTTCTGTACAAAACAGCTCAACTAGTTGGATATGCTGATGACATAAATTTGATGGGAAGAACAACAAGGACAGTTAAAGAAACATTTGAAGACTTGAGTAGAGAAGGCAAAGAGATTGGACTTAAGATCAATGAACAAAAGACGAAGGTAATGGTGCAGGCTCGGAGAAGGAAGTATACAAATGACGAACTTGTCCCTGAAGGAACCAAAGTGGAGGTGGTGGATGAATTTAAATATCTTGGTGTACATCTAAGCAACAAGAATGAGGAAATGGTGGAAATACAGGCAAGAATTCAAGCTGCCAACAGAGCATACTTCGCAGTACTACCACTTTTCAGAAGTAGAGATATAAACCAGAGCTTAAAAGTTATGCTATACAAAACCCTCATTCGCAGTATAGTGATGTATGGAAGTGATACGTGGACCTTCCCAAAGAAAGCCGTGGAGAAGATAGATTCCTCCGAAAGGAAAATCCTGAGGAGAATTTATGGACCCATATGCGTACAAGGGGAATGGAGAATTAGATATAACAATTAATTATATTCCCTGTATGGGGAGGCACCCCTGTCGCATGCCATTCGAATGAAGAGACTTAAATGGGCAGGTCATCTAATTAGGATGGAAGAACACCGAATCCCAAAGAAGGTATTCTTAGGAGGCTTTTGAGGAGGAAGGTCTGTGGGAAGGCCACGTAACAGATGGGAAGATGGTGTACATCAGGACGCAGCACATATCCTCAAGATCCGGAATTGGAGAGTAGCTGCACGAGATCGACAAGTTTGGCGGAGAGCAACTGGGGAGGCCATAACCCGAAAACGGGCCGTCGCGCCATAGAAAGAGAGAGAGAGAGAGAGACTGAAATGGTAGTTTAGGGTAAGGCCAAAAATTTAACTCTCAAATATTTATGTTATTAGTGGTCATATCTTAATGAAAATCGGTATACAAAGTCGGCGAATAAGTCGCTATAATCTACGCTATAAATAATTTTATTCACGCTGAGTGAAATGGTAGTTTAGGGGAAGGCCTACAATGGAATTCTCGAACATTTGTTATTATTGGTACTATCTTAATGAAAATCGCTATGCGAAGTCGGGGAATAAGTCGCTACAGTCTAGGCCATAACTAATTTTATTCACGCTGAGTGAAAAGGTAGTTTAGGGGTAGGCCTAAAATTTAATTCCCAAATAATTATGTTATTAGTGGTCGTATCGAATTTGGATATTTGCTCCTAAATCCTTATCAGCACCGAGTCACGTGAAAATGGGTAAACAGGATTTAATAAAAATTGATATGTAAAGTCGGAGAGTAAGAAACTACAGTTTACGCTATAAATAATTTTATAAGACGCCCTAATATCACAGAGTCGAAAGAATACTAAATGAGAAGGCCTACAATATAGAAAGTTCATAAAATTGATCAAAAATAACATTACATTGACCATTGTTGTGATGTGCTTTGTCTTCTTTAGCATGCCATTCCTCTGTTTCATAAATTTTCCGATACCACTGGTACGTAACACACTGGTTCATCATAGCACTTGAGCTACTCAATCCCTACTCTGGGGCACTGATTGGAATGAGCAGTGTGCATATTTAACGGAATAATGGCAGAGAAGTGTTCATGGCTGTCTGCGGCCTGGTCAATCCAGGTCTGGAACTTTGCACTGTTAGATCGGCACCGTAGTACTGTTCGTTAAAAGTGAGAAAATGTGCAATTTTTCATTTGATCGAGTATTTTATGTGATAACATTGCTTTTAATAGCTACAATCCTACTGCCGTTTTTGTAATGACCTATGTTGTCTTCAGTTAGGACAACCACAAAGTCAGTCTTTCTGAGAATCCCGTAGCGAAGCACGGGTACATCAGCTAGTGTAAAATAAAACAATCAGAGATGGAGTAGCTCGGGAAAGGGGTGTATGGAAACTCAATACGAGTATTCTCAACAGTGAAGAACTGAAGGCACAGTTTTCCGTGCAGTGGCAACTATGGAGAAAACATACTTCACGTTATACAACGAGACTTGAGTGGTGGTTATTTTATGCAAAGCTCAATTAAATCAATTTCATGAAACGGTTTAGTGCTCGGTATACTGGACAGATAAATTAAAAAATCCGAATTATTTTACAGGTGTTTACGTCAGCTGTATAGGGAAGATCCCAGGAACCTATCAACATATCTCCGGTTCAAGAAAACAAAAGCACTTCTCAGATTATACAGAGAAATGAGTGAAGGACTTAAAATTCGATCAAGAGATCATCAAATAATACTGATGAAATGTCATCATTGTACCATCTCATTCGCGACAGTAAACGAGGCAAATAAAAATATATTTCGAAATGGACATCCTTGTTGTACTCCTGTTTATATGCTAATTGTCTTAGTGGAAAACCATTAAATTGGATTTTCGTAGATCTCTCACGGTCGCCATTGCTGTGTGGAAATGATAAAAAGCATTACGTTAGAGATTCTGCCATATTTAAGAACACCACCAGCTGATTGCATCTGTCTTGCCACTAAACATCAATTCTCTCCAGCTACTTAAAGGACAAGGAAAAACCTGGAATTTTCAGAAACCAAAACATGGAGTCTCCTGCTTAAATAGGGGGAGTTGGAACATCTGAGTCTGGCTCAGGTTCCCAGTTCGATTCCCGGCTGTGTCGGGGAATTTATCTTCGATTGGTAAATTTCGATGAACGGTGTGTGTGTGCCGTCTTTAATATTATAATTATTCATCGCATGTAGGGCGCCAGATCTACAGACGCGGAGGTTGACTGTAGGCATCAACTCGAAGGACCTGCACTATATTTCGATGTTATTATTTGTGCTATCTCTTGAACCACTATTCAGTATTTTAGCATGTTTACGCGACAGAGATATGATGGAAATCCTTGCCTTTGCTGATGATGTCACCATCATTGCGGACCGCAGAACAAACACACAAGATCTTCAAAAAAACTATCAGTGACTACTGCAATATATCTGGTGCAAAGCTAAATGTTAATAAATCGTGTTTGTTAAAATTAGGAGCAAGCCATGCACGTGATGAGCCTTTGTTAAACTGGGCAATGGTGCAGAAAGAGGTAAAAATCTTAGGACTTACTTCAGAAATGTGTGACCGAACCCGATAGCTGCAGTCGCTTAAGTGCGGCCAGTATCCAGTATTCAGGAGATAGTAGGTTCGAACCCCACTGTCGGCAGCCCTGAAAATGGTTTTCCGTGGTTTTCCATTTTCACACCAGACAAATGCTTGGGCTGTACCTTAACTAAGGCCACGGCCGCTATCTTTCCACTCCTAGCCCTTTCCTAAGCCTGCCGTCGCCATAAGACCTATCTGTGTCGGTGCGACGTAAAGCAAATAGAAAAAAAAAAAAAAGAAAATTAAAAAAAATTATGAAGAGACCTAAGGCAGTTACAACGAAGAGTCATGTTATCTAAAGGTCAGATGTCAGATACATGCAGTATTTCAGTATTTTTAAATTAATTAATTAATTAATAAGGTATATTACATAACTGAGTAGTATAATGTGTTAAATATTCTTGGAGTCCGCCTCTGTGGTGTAGTGGTTAGCGTGATTAGCTGCCACCCCCGGAGGCCCGGGTTCGATTCCCGGCTCTGCCACAAAATTTGAAAAGTGGTACGAGGGCTGGAACGGGGTCCACTCAGCCTCGGGAGGTCAACTGAGTAGAGGTGGGTTCGATTCCCACCTCAGCCATCCTGGAAGTGGTTTCCCACTTCTCCTCCGGGCGAGTGCCGGGATGGTACCTGACTTGGGGCCACGGCCGCTTCCTTCCCTCTTCCTTGCCTATCCCTTCCAATCTTCCCATCCCTCCACAAGGCCCCTGTTCAGCATAGCAGGTGGGGCCGCCTGGGCGAGGTACTGGTCATACTCCCCAGTTGTATCCCTGACCAAGAGTCTGAAGCTCCAGGACACTGCCCTTGAGGCGGTAGAGGTGGGATCCCTCGCTAAGTCCGAGGGAAAAACCGAACCTGGAGGGTAAACAGATGATGATGATGATGAAATATTCTTGGAAGTTTCGTCATCAATGATATGCCGCAAACAAATCTCCTGCAGTCTGCAGACTAAACATGCGCCCTCGTTCCAGAGTGGTGCACGCCCCCACTGGAGGTGGGCTGCATGTATCATTTTAACTAGCCCTCCTGCCATCCTTACATCTCTGGCAGTACCTCCGAGGTCGGCAGCTAAGCGTTATGTTACGGAGGCGGATGTTGATACACTATTGTATGATTTGCGGCCCTGCAGCTTAGAGGTGCCAATGGCCGTAGCCATGTTGAAACACCGGATCCCGTGAGATCTCCGAAGTTAAGCAACATTGGGCGTGGTCAGGAGTTGGATGGATTGCCGCGCGCTGTTGGTGGGGGGTAAGGGAATGGAGGAGCGGAAAGGAACTGGCCACCCTACCGCACGTAAACTCCGGCTCAGGAACACCTCTGCGGAGGTTCGGACCTGCCTTCGGGCAGAATAACCCTTACCTACCTAGCGTAGAGGTAGCGTGCCTGCCTCTTACGTGGAGAACCCGGTTTGTAAAGACATTTTTCCTGATATATTTTCTTATTATTCTAATTCTCTCTTTGTTTTTCTTGTATTTTCTATTTAAGGACGACACACACACACTCAGTTCCCGGGCCAGTGGAAATAACCAATTAAGGTTAAAATGCCTGACCCGGCCGAGAATCGAATCAGGGGCTCCTTGAACTAAAGAAGAGCACGCTAACCATTTAGCCATGGGATCGGATAATCGATCCCCGGCTACGTCACGGAGTTTTACGTGCATCTGAGGGCTGGATCGAGGTTCTCTCAGCTTACGTGATTGCAATTGTGGAGCTATCTAACGGTGAGATGGCGGCCCCGATCTAGAAGGCTAAGAACAACGGCCGGGAGGATACGCCGTGCTGACCACACTTCACCTCATAATCTGCAGGACTTCGGGCTGAGCAGCGGTCGCTTGGTAAGCCATGGCCTTTCGCAAATGTTGCGCCATGGGGTTCGGTTTAGTATTAGTTTGGTTTAGCATTGTATGATTTAAAACCGTCAATATGAAGCGACTGGCGCATGCACAGAGGAATCAAGGCTGGACAGCATCAAATAATACTATGGTCATGTGGCGAGAAGTCGCGTGGATGCTGTGCATGCGCCAGTCTCAAGCAGTGTGTACATTTAACGGAATAATGGCAGAGAAGTGTTCACTGCTGTCTGCGACCTGGTCATGGTCATTCCAGCTCTGGGACTTTGGACTGTTAGATCGGCAGCATAGTACTGTTCGTTTAAGATGAGAAAATGTGCGATTTTTCATTTGATCGAGTATTTCACATGAAAGCATTGCTTTTATTCGCTTTTATTCATTCCTACTGACGTCATTTCAATGACCCATGATCATTTCAGTTGGGAAAACCGCTAAGAGAGTCTGAGAATCTAAAAGGGCAGGAGGAGAATGAGTGTCTGCCATTATAATGAAAACTCCCCAACCTGATTGTGAATGATGGTAGGCAAGAGGGCCTACCATTACAATTAAAATTCCCTAGCCCAGTCTTCATATGAGAAAAGAGGTTTGGTGACTTCTCCGTCGCGTTTCCAGGGTAACGTTAAGAGCTCACAACGTGTACACTACCTAACCTAGAATTCCGTAGCGAAGCGCGGGTACATCAGCTAGTGATCCAATATATCAGGCACGCACCGCGCAGAGTGGCCGCGCGTCTTAACGTGCTGCAAGCTCTGCATTCGGGAGATGCGTG
The DNA here is from genome assembly GCF_040414725.1 of Anabrus simplex. Lineage (NCBI taxonomy): Eukaryota > Metazoa > Arthropoda > Insecta > Orthoptera > Tettigoniidae > Anabrus > Anabrus simplex. The sequence goes on along the minus strand of NC_090265.1, from coordinate 26,852,581 downwards.
GGTTCGAGCCCCACCGTCGGCTGTCCTGAGAATGGTTTTCTGTGGTTTCCCTTCATTTCCAGGCGAGTGCCGGTACACTTCCTATTCATAGGCCACTGTCGTTTCCTTATCCAAATTCATTCACCATCGTTCATTTCATCCTCATTAGCTCCTCAACTGAGTTTGGCGTCGGGAAGGGCATCCTCCCGTAAAAATTCCATATAAATTCATCTCATCCCCGACCCCGTATCAAGGACAGAACCAAGGATAGACATACAAATTGTTCCTTTTTTTTTCTACTAGTCTGAATGTTATTTTTAAACTTTGGTGTGATGTTTCTTAAACAAGCAAACGCTAATTTACTGTGTTGAGGTTTTCTTCTTCTAGGAAAACGGTTTCATGTAAATAGAAATATAGAAACATGAATGTGAAATATAGTTTGCTGTATGGCTTAATCGTTAGTTGCTAATAAATAAATGAAAAAAAGGAAGAAAAGAAAACCGTTAATATCGCCGTAACAAACGAGAAACGGATATCCGACGGACATTAAGGGACAACGTTCATTTCAATAGGACCGTGCGCGTAGAGGCGCGCGGCTGTGAGCTTGCATCCGGGAGATCGTGGCTTCGAATCCCACTGTCGGCAGCCCTGAAGGTGGTTTTCCGTGGTTTCCCATTTTCACACCAGGCAAATGTTGGGGCTGTAACTTAATTAAGGCCAGAGCCGCTTCCTAGGCCTTTCCTATCCCATCGTCGCCATAAGACCTACTTGTGTCGGTGCGACGTGCAACATTTCAATAGCGCGGCCCGGAGCTGGCAAGGGAAGCAGTCCGTTTCCTCGAGATGTTTTTGTCCGATTTTGAAAATAATCACATCTCTGGCAACGCCCACAACTCCACTGCTGGGAGTAGAAAGCAGAGTTCTATTTAAAACACAAACTTAGTACCGTTACCTCACCCTGGAAAAGTAAGTTCGATGTGAACCTCTTATAGTCTTTCTTCTTTCTTTCTTAATCTGTTTACCTTCCAGCGTTGGCTTTTCCCTCGGACTCAGCCAGGGATCCCACCTGTACCGCCTCAAGGGCAGTGTCCTGGAGCGTGAGACTTTGGGTCGGTGATACAACTGGGAAGGAGGACCAGTAACTCGCCCAGGAGGCCTCACCTGCTATGCTGTATAGGGGCCTCGTGTGGGGGATGGGAAGATTGGAAGGGATTGGACTTAAGTTAGGTACCATACCGGCATTTGTCTGGAGAAGTGGGAAACTACGGAAAATCACTTCGAGGATGGCTGAGGTGGGAATCGAACCCCTCTCTACTCAGTTGATTCCCTAGGCTGAGTGGACCCCGTTCCAGCCCTCGTACCACATTTCAAATTTCATGGCAGAGGCGGGAATTGAACCCGGGTCTCAGCGGGTGGCAGCTAATCACGCTAACCACTACTGAGCCTCTTGGTAATATCACTAAACACAACGCTGTAGTCCCAAAGTTTTCACAGAACATGACAAATCCCGAATACCAGATTGCCCTCGCGTCTATAATTAGTGGCTTACAGCTAGTTACTTCCCTTAATTTGGCACAAAGGAGGCGTATCAAAATCAGCCATTTCTATGAGTGAATGATGTGGCATCTTGAAGTCTGCAACTCAAATAAGTGTTTAGTAGTCTTTTCCACAAACAGCGATCTTGTGCAGATTTTTTGCCAGTTTACTCCGGCGATCTTTCGGATATCCTGGTGGTCTTCCTCTTGGTCTCTGTCTGTCCCTCGGGCTCCACTCAAGAACATCAGTACAGGAAGAATACACTGGCCATTAAACTTGCTTCTTCAGATTTATTGGTATGTTGGATTTGAAGATAGTGGAATATCTCCCAAATGCCTGTCATAGTACTTTAATTCTTCGGAAGTTTTTTTTTTTTTTTTTTTTTTTTTTTTTTTTTTTTTTTTTTTTTTTTTTTTTTTTTTTTGCTACTTGCTTTACGTCGCTCCGAAACAGATATGTCTTATGGCGACGATGGGAGAGGAAAGGCCTAGGAAGTGGAAGGAAGCGGCCGTGGTCTTAATTAAGGTACAGCCCCGGCATTTGCCTGGTGTGAAAATGGGAAACCACGGAAAACCATCTTCAGGGCTGCCGACAGTGGGGCTCGAACCCACTATCTCCCGATTACTGGATACTGGACGCACTTAAGCGACTGCAGCTATCGAGATCGGTACCGGAAGTTTTGGGTCTTACATCTCTCATATTAATCACTCGATCAAGGTAAATGTATTCACTGGCTTTTCAAGAATGGTACTTTCTATAATCACGTTTTCTGTAATGCCCCATTTATTTTGCATATTTTTTTGTCTTGGACAGGTTCATTTTTAGGTGTACTTGATGACAGACTAATGATTGGAGTTCTACTTTATCATTGGCCAGCAACACAATGTCGTCCGCAAACCTCAAGTGGTTCTGCCATTTTCCTTTAACTGATTCCACGGTTCTTCCATTCAACTTGCAGGAGGCATATAGAAACATTTTATTTTAAAAACTTGGAAATCTATATTTTAATGCATACATTTAAGGACTAGAGTAAAACACTAGTTTGAAGGCCCGATTTTGCTTAAACAGTGGTCTTGTACTGAACGTGGTTCCAGCTGACTGTTAAAATCTCTCCAAAGTGCTTTTTATTTGTGATCACACCTCTCACTGGAATAAACTCTTGAACTGGTGTCTGTTGCAGTATGGCGGTATTGCAGCACACCTTCACATATTTCTCAGGCTTAAGTCCGTGAAGCATTCAATCAATCAATCAATCAATCAATCAATCAATCAATCAATCAATCAATCAATCAATCAATCAATCAATCAATCAATCAATCAATCAATCAATCAATCAATCAATCAATTAATTAATTAATCAATCAATCACTACTGATCTGCATTTAGGGCAGTCGCCCAGGTGGCAGATTCCTCATCTGTTGATTCCTGGCCTTTTCATAAGTGATCGCGAAGAAATTGAAAAATTATTGAACATTTCCCTTGGTAAGTTATTCCAATCCCTAACTCCCCTTCCTATAAACGAATATTTGCCCCAATTTGTCCTCTTGAATTCCAACTTTGTCTTCATAATGTGATCCTTCCTACTTTTAAAGACACCACTCAAACTTATTCGTCTACTGATGTCCTCCCACGCCATCTCTCCGCTGACAGCTCGGAACATACCACTTAGTCGAGCAGCTCGTCTCCTTTCTCCCAAATCTTCCCAGCCAAAATTTTGCAATATTTTTTAACGCTACTCTTTTGTCGGAAATCACCCAGAACAAATCGAGCTGCTTTTCTTTGGATTTTTTCCAGTTCTTGAATCAAGTAATCCTGGTGAGGGTCTCATACTCTGGAACCATACTCTAGTTGGGGTCTTACCAAAGACTTATATGCCCTCTCCTTTACATCCTTACTACAACACCTAAATACCCTCATAACCATGGGCAGAGATCTGTACCCTTTATTAACAATCATATTTATGTGATTACCCCAATGAAGGTCTTTTCTTATATTAACACCTAGGTACTTACAATGATCTCCAAAAGGAACTTTCACCCCCATCAACGCAGTAATTAAAACTGAGAGGACTTTTCCTATTTGTGAAACTCACAACCTGACTTTTAACCCCGTTTATCATCATAGCATTGCCCACCGTCCATTTCACAACACTATCGAGGTCACCCTGCAGCCGCTCAGAATCCTGTAACTTATTTATTACTCTATACAGAATAACATCATCTGCAAACAGCCTTATCTCTGATTCCACTTCTTTACACATATCATTGATATATATATATAAGAAAACATAAAGATCCAATAATACTGCCTTAAGGAATTCCCCTCTTAATTATTACAGGGTCAGACAAAGCTTCGCCTACTCTAATTTTCTGAGTTCTATTTTCTAGAAATTCAGTCACTCTTTTTCGGAAGTTTTTTTTTTTTTTTGCTACTTGCTTTACGTCGCTCCGAAACAGATATGTCTTATGGCGACGATGGGAGAGGAAAGGCCTAGGAAGTGGAAGGAAGCGGCCGTGGTCTTAATTAAGGTACAGCCCCGGCATTTGCCACCCATTCAGTCAGCCTTTTTTTCTAGTCCAATAGCACACATTTTTGCCAATAGTCTTCCATGATCTAGATAAAGGACAAAGACAAAGACAAAGTCACCTCCGTACACGTCATGAAGGCTCTTGGAGGAGTGGAAGGTAAAGGCTTCCACCATTGTTAACCGCGGCACGTGATGGGGTAGAGGGTTTAGCTCTACGCCCGGCCGCCTTTGCCCCCAGGAATTAACCTGGTACTCATTTTTGGTGTAGGCTGAGTGAACCTCAGGTCCATATGCACCTCTTCCATGATCTACCCTATCAAATGCCTTAGATAGCTCAATCGCAATACAGTCCATTTGGCCTCCTGAATCCAGGATATCTGCTATATCTTCCTGGAATCCTACAAGCTGAGCTTCAGTGGAATATCCTTTCCTAAACCCAAACTGCCTTCTGTCAAACCAGTTATTAATTTCGCAAACATGTCCAATATAATCAGAAAGAATGCTTTCCCAAAACTTACATACAATGCATGTCAAACTTACTGGCCTGTAATTTTCAGCTTTATGTCAATCACCCTTCCCTTTATACACAGGGGCTACTATAGCAACTCTCCATTCATTTGGTATAGCTCCTTCAACCAAACAATAATCAAATAAGTATTTCAGATATGGTACTATATCCCAACCCATTGCCTTTAGTATATCCCCAGAAACCTTATCAATTTCAGCTGCTTTTCTAGTTTTCAACTTTTGTATCATGGTTAGGTAAATTTTAATACTTCTTTAGTATTACTCACCTCTCCTATGTGGACATTTAACCAACAATCTTTACATACTGCTGACTGAATACTTCTGCCTTTTGAAGATCCTCGCATACGCACTCCCTTTGTTCATTAATGATTCCTGCAATGTCCTCCTTTGAAACTGTTTCTGCCTTAAAGTACCTATACATATTGTACCCTTCCATTTTTCACTAAAATTTGTATGACCACCAATTATGCTTGCCATCATGTTATCCTTAGCTGACTTCTTTGATAGATTTAATTTCCTAGTAAGTTCATTCAATTTCTCCTTACTTCCATAACCATTTATAACTCTATTTCGTTCCAACCTCCCCTCCTTCTTAGTCTCTTTACTTCTCTGTTATAATATAGTGGGTCTTTACCATTCTTTGCCACCTTTAAAGGTACAAACCTATTTTCGCATTCTTCAACAATTGCTTTAAACGATAAGGAAAGGAGTGTGCATCTAGCGGGTGATCTCAATTTACCAATGTCAATTGGGTCTGTTTACATTTTTATTTACCGTTTTCCACCGATTATAGTTACTTTTAAAAACTCCCTCATGCCTTTTTATCAGTCATATGGTACTGCCTAATAGTCCTAATTTTAATACCTTCCTTTCTTTCACATTTATTTTTAACTACGACAAAAAACTACGGCAAATACCATCTATTACTTCGGTTTCTCTATAGAGCTCATCTGGTTTTATCAGCACCACATCCAAAATATTCTTCCCTCTAGTTGGTTCCATCACTTTCTGAATCAGCTGCCCTTCCCATATTAACGTATTTGCCATTTGTTGTTCATGCTTCCCGTCGTTGACATTACCTTCCCAATTGACATTTGGTAAATTGAGATCACCCGCTAGAATCACATTCCTTTCCTTATCGTTTCCCACATAGCTGATTATCTTATCAAATAATTCTGAATCAGCGTCAGCGGTTTGTACACTGCAGAGACATTAAGTTGCCTATTATCTTTAGAGAAGAGCCTTAAACCCAGAATTTCATGTTTTTCATCCTTAATTTTGTCGTACCTTACAAATTCTTCTTTCACCAGATTGAATACTCCCCCTCCTACCATTCTTATCCTATCTCTACGAAACACACTCCAGTTCCGTGAGAATATTTCTGCATCCATTATATCATTTCTCAGCCATGATTCAACTCCTATTACAATATCTGGTAAGTATATATCTATTAAATTAATTCGATTCCTTTGTTTACAATACTTCTACAGTTGAGCACTAACATTTTTATGTCTTCCTTACTTGATTTCCAGTTCCCTGTTCGCTTAACACTGCTTCCTAGGCCACTCCGTTTCCCTGAATGTACCTGCCTATAACCCTTCTAAACAAGTTTCCTTATATGTACCACTGCGGTTTAAGTGAAGGCCATCTGGGCGCAGATTCAATGGATTCAATGGATGAACATACGACCGGAGATGGCAGTAAGCAACTGTCATAACTTTAAGTCAGCGATGATACTATTCATTGAGGTGAACCGTCGCTCACATTCTTCAGTTGCGCATATCAATTTGAAAATTCCCCTATTTGAGTGTTGTCTGGCAAGTCCCTTTACTCATGTGTTGCAGAGGATTCATTTGGGTTAAAACGTCTACAGATTCGTTTTACTACATTTTCACAACAGGCAGTGGTATTACAGTAAAAGGGGTGAAAAGTGAGGCTGTGAGCTTCACCAAGAGAAAAAGTCCTCTCAGCTTTAATTATTGCATTGATGGAATGAACGTTCCTCATGAGGAACAGTGTAAGTACCGAGGTGTTAATATAAGAAAGATCTTCATAGGGATTGTAAATAAAGATTGCTGATTTCTTCATATGGCAACGAGGGTTTATAGTGGTTGTAGTAAGGATGTAAAGGAGAGGACATATAAGAGTCTGGTAAGACCACAATTAGAGTATGGTTCCAGTGTATGATACCCTCATCAGCATTACTCGATTCGAGAAATAAAAATTATCCACACAAAAAAGGAAGCTCGATTTGTTCTGGGTGATTTCCGACAAACGAGTAGCGTTACGAAAATGTTGCAAAGTTTGGGCTGAGAAAACTTGGGAGAAAGGAGACAAGCTGCTCGACTAAGTGGTATGTTCCTAGCGGTCAGTGAGAGATGACGTGAAATGACATTAGTACAGTAGACGAATCAGTTTGCGTGGTGATTTTAAAAGTAGGAATGGTCATTATATGAAGATAAAGTTTGTGTTTCATAAGGAACAATTTGGAAAAATATTCGTTTATAGGAAGAGGAATTAGGGAATGGTATAACTTACCAAGGGAGACGTTCAATAAGTTTTCAAGTTCTTCGAAATTATTTCCGAAAAGGCTAGGTAAACAACTGATACGGTATCTATCACCTAGGTGACTGTCTTAAGTGCGGATCAGTGGTGACTGAGATGTTTTTTGGTGTGGGCCAGGACAAATTTATTACTCTCATTGATCTGCCGCAGTCTCACCGTTGACTTTCGCGATATGATGTACGAGCTATGCTAAGAATACCATTCCTTATGCAGCCAGGTGAAAATGTCCCTCATAGGGTTGGTTGGTGCATGCATTTCAGTGGGCTTGGTAGACTGATATGTAATAGCACATTCTGGCTCAGTGGGGAAAGTAACTGGAATCTACCTCACTAATTTTCTAATTATGCTTCTTCAGTGACGTCTAGACCATCTATGGCGTTTGATGGCAGAGCTGTTGAGGATCTACCAGCCTTCGGGCTGAATACTCAACATACATACATACATACATACATACGTACATACATACATACATATATACATTGAGGAAAAACACATCAATTAAGATGTGTTTATAAATTTCAATCAGAGATGTTTTTAAACTTAGGCCTCGATCATTAAATTGACGTGCTTTTCCTCATTCAACAATTCCTATGGCACGAGAACACGTGATTCTCCTTGTGGAGATTTCAAAACTAAAGCTGACTTACTTGACCGATCTTGAACTTTTTGGCGACTCCAACACGCGGACGAGGCAGACTCCACTCCTGGGTCTCATCAGTTGTACCGCTAGTCATTTCTGAAAGGAAGAAAACATCACTTCTTATAGTAAGTCTTTACGTCGGGAACAGTGGTGGTGGTGGTGGTGATTATTGTTTTAAGAGTAACCATTCTCTATTAACACTATAATAGTAATGTTACTGGCTTTACGTCCCACTAACTACTTTTACGGAGATGCCGAGGTGCCGGCTCCCCGCAGGAGTTCTTTTACGTACCAGTAAATCTACCGACACGAAGCTGACGCATTTGAGCATCTTCGAATACCACCGGACTGAGACAAGATCGAGCCTGATAGTCGTGATCAGAAGGCCAGCGCCTCAACCGCCTGAGCCACTCAGCCCAGCTCTCTATTAACGCTAATCAGAAGGAAAATCGAAAAGGTCCGACAAATGAAGGTGTCGTAAAAAGGTACGGAAGCGCCAAATCTAGTCTCTTTGAAGAGGGCCGTATAGGTAAAACTAATTCATCACCATTATTACTGACAAATCTGGAAGTTTTTGAATGCTGAGCGGACGTTTGTAATAAATTCAGTTGTTCAAAATTCATAAACAATATAACAATGACCTTTTACTTTCCTTCGTTTTATTCTGTGTGGAGGTCTGAAGCAATCAAGGGAATGCCACATGGACATTCACAGATCCTCGAACGTTAACAATGAACGCGCAGCATGAGGCACTTGCATGTGCATTAGCAACAGGCGGACCCCACACCCTAGCCTAATGTCACTCTACATGGTTTTGTAAAATTCTGTCACTTATTTTATTATTATTTTCTTATTTGACAATTTGTACGTAGAGGAATTGCCACTCGGTTGCATCTAGCAGCACGGTTGTAAAATATACTTGCTCTTGCCGCCTATCGCAACACTGCGACACCTTCTTCAGAAAAGACCACACCAAATTACTTAAAAATAATTACAGCCATGAAAACGTATACCAAAATGTCATATTTTAGTTGGGATATGGTATTTTCTTGATGTGCGTTGTACCTGAGATAGTATTATGCACATTGTGTCGCGCATTTCTTTGACAACAATGTGTAATGCTAATAATTAGTTGTACAAACAATCAATCAACTCAGTTTCGATCAACCTTTCTTAGCTCTAAGTTAATAATAGGCTTATCAGTTGTGTGGTCTGACATTTTTCAAACTTTACTTGAACAGATTTTTCATTTAATTTCATTCGTATATTTTTCTGTTGTATTGTTGTGTAGTTACTGAAAAATGGAAACAATTGAAGTTAAGTCCGAACATCTACTCTGAGTTGAGCAGCACAGTGGCAGTCAAATGAAGCCTATTAAAATTATTTTTAATAATTTTACAATAACGATTGTTCCCTCTGTTCGTATAACTTGACAATATATTGAATTACTTCTACGTGCTGTAATTAAATTTATATTAAGTTATGAGTTTTACACTGTATTCGTTACACCCCCGATTAGCTAGCGCCCCAGTTTCGGCCACACGCCGTGGTGCTTGCCACAGACAAGTGTTCACACTTTCTCTCCTATACACTGTCCCGGTTTCATGCCTCATTACTCCCGTACAGACCGGTGTAAAGGTAGTTTCCTCCGGGAACTGACTTCTTCTCGATCACAACTGCGAGCTCAATGCATTAGCTTTTCTGCATCTTGATTCAGTTACACTTACTGTTCTATCAGCCTGGGAGAATATATATATCGTCAATACTTGAAACGATCCGCAGTTTCCAGTTTTGTATTCCAGACCTGGTATTCACGGCTGTTAAGTTTCTTCCCTACTGACATAATTTTGCACTATAGTATTAGATTGCAGGCCTTCAGCACAAATTGTCAAGTTGTCGGCAGAGATGAAACTGTTTACCACATTTCCACCTAATTCAATTTTCACTTTCTCCGTGTCATTTCATATTTAGTAAATGATGCATGTAAACAATAAGGTTGAAATATTACAGCCTTGCCTAACTCCTTGTCTAACTAAGAACTCACTATACGAGTACCTTCAGTTTATTTTCACTTCGGCCGAACTATCAGGCTTTGGTTGCTTGAAATAACCCTCCCCTTTTCCATAATCGCTCTTCTTCTTCTTCTTCTTCTTCTTCTTAGCATTTATCCCGCTTGATTGCAGGATCTGCTGTTGTGCACTTTCTTTTCCACTTGATGCGGTGTTGTGCATCTTCAGTAGAGACTCTCGCAGGGTGTCGCCCTCAGGACTTACGTTGGGCATTTCTGCGTAGCTCGTGGCCGTACCATCGCAAACGATTCTCTCTCATTTACTCAGGGATTGGGCCACACCAAATGCCATCCCAAATCCTCATTTCTGATAATTATGGTCCAGTTTAGTGAGTCCCATTGGCCAGCGAAGCATCTTCATCTCCACGACATGCAGCTGTTGTTCGTGTCTCTTTGTGACTGGCCAGCACTCGGTTCTACACAGCGCCCCTGCTCTAGTGATGGTTCTATAGTATAGGGCATAAGTGAATGGGTAAGTCAAGTGAGTATGGGGGTTCGATAAATTACCTGTTATTCCTGTCCAGAATGCACCACCTAGCAGCCGGAGAACACGGGGAACGGTTTGGTGGTCTCAAATAAATCACTAAAAGGATCTTAAAGATCTAAATGGACAGGAATTTGCGTTGTATTTGCGTAAATGAGAAACAACTTGTGATAAACCAATTTACTAAATGAAAGCACAAAGTAAGAAAAATATATTAAAATCCCAGTATTTACATAACACAATGCACTAAAAGTAAGTGCGATAAATTAAATAAACAAACACATTGAGTCTTCGGGGATGTCGCTTTACCATTTGAAATCTACGCTAAATGTGAACAGGCCCTGGGTGTACAACTAAATGAGTTGTAGTGTTAGGACTAGTAACGCTTCGCAGATCTATAATTAACAGAAGAAAGTTCCCTTACATACGGCATGTATATACAAATGTACACAAACACAGGACTTAATTACTCCCACCAAAACCACAGAGGTTACTGTGGGCGCGACCTCACGAACACAGAGGTGTATCCAAATCTGTCACCTGTAATAAAAGCACATAAAAAGGGAAAGGAAATATTTCACATGTGGACTTTTAAAACGAAAGGTCTCCTATTCCTGGGCGTTGGCTATGTCATTGACCGGGGGAGTGGAGTGAGGAGCTCTCCCGTTCAAGCAAACAAATGTAAACAAACACATCTACAAGACCTAGTTTTCACTCAGCTGATGCTGTCTCGACAAGACAGGGACTCTAAATCTTCCACTCCTATAAGAGCAGGTATACATGGGTTTGCTAAGCCGTTCCCTGACACACACAAGGGATCATTCTCCTTCATAAATACAGAGGCTCAAGCGCCTGACCTCATCTCGGGTCCACTTCATTAAATAAGAGTACTCTCATGTACTAATTCGTCATAAATGCTATGGCGCATCTTTCATACGGCACAACGTCACATCCTTAAGTCCCAGGTTCAAACCGAGTGCATAGTGGTGGAAACTCTGTCGTAAATTTAGATAATCTTTCTGTTCCGACGTTGCAACAGCTTACACACAGCATTGCCCAAATCACTGAAAATCATGCATGTAAAATTGTGCAAATCCTGGCCTAAATTTAACTAACGTTTTATTGTCTTCCCCTACATCATCTTAAAGTAGCAGAACTTTCCCCTTTGAAGACATTTACGTTACAACTGATTACGTTAACATTCATAAAGAATGAACTGGAATATTTCCCTAGAGACAATCCTATGTTACACCTTGCATTCCCCGTAAATCATAACCAACTATACAATTCCCACATGCAATAGTCCTGTGAAAGTTACCTAATCGCCATAGGGCTTACTCAATTTCTTGATTATATTATCGAGTCGCCTGAGCAGCTTACTTAACATCTTAACTATATTACACACCTGCCAGAAGGGCTTAATTAGCATCCTAACTATATTACAAGTTTGCCAGAAGGGCTTAACTAAAATCTTATCCATATAGGCCCTAATTAAAGAAACAGATATCTGAGAAATGATTACTACAACTAACACGTGCCAAAACACCTGTTCACTTAGCTCATTGCTAATGACCTCTCTGCTTCCTCCTTCTGGACATGGCTACTCCTTTATAGCCTATCATGATGAAGCTGTCGTCCTGGGTTGATCCTCTTGGTCACGTCTCCATGGATGGCTCCTTCGTGAGGTCGTCTTCTCGAGGTTAAGTTCGGAAGGTCTTGTGCTTAACATCTCTTGAACTCGATACAGGTCTTCACTGCAATTAAATGCCTAATTATTTGACAGCACGGCACTACCGGCACTTCTACTCAACTTCACAGGCATACATCAGTTACTGGCGATCTGCAAAGCTAAACATCATTGTTCTCCATCGACTGCTTAACCACGCACGAATGTGTGTGTAGGCTAACTTTAGCTGTAAGCTTAAAGCAACAGCCTGATCTACCGAACAAAATTGTTATTACCTATTGCTCAACTTATTCAGATACGTTAGTCTAGCGGTAACAATATTAATTGCTCTTGTCTGTACCTCCTGCTATACCGCACACTGTTCTATACTTATATGGTTGCCCGTACCGCATCTACGATGAAGTCTATGCGTATGGCATTGTCTCCGGTCGGATAATTATACACTCGCGACCGCACTGTGAAGTGTCTGACTGTAATCGTTCCATTGAACTGTTACTAATAAGTTTCTAAATCACTTATTGGCTGAATAAATACCAGCGCAACTGCACAAAGGCAAGCAAGTCTTTGTCCTAAGCAAAGTTTATATCGCAATTACTGAAACAGACGGGCATACGACACGCAAAGAAGTAAATCTTGCTACCGAATGAGATACCTCCTCCAGATCTCCCAGTTCTTATAGGGACCATCAAGCTAAGCCACGCTTGGGGACTTACTAAGAAACACTCTGGATATTGGTATATGACTACTTGAAAATTTCCCGCGGTGTGCGCGCTAATGCTGAATTAGAGAATCCACTACTTATTAATAGCATTAGACGCATCATAATATTCCTAAAATTCTGAGGATTATTAATATCTTTTTATCTTCTCAAAGAGCCTTCAGGGAGAGTAGATATCGCTCAATTCCTGCGAAGTGACAAGCCTGTTTCTTGCCGCTTTAAGTTTCGTTTAGGTGGCATGGTAGTTCCCCCCAAAAAATCCACATAGTCCTGTCCTACTCTGACACATCTTCTGTCTCACGCATACGCCGCCACACCCGTTCTAGCGGACTGCAGCCAAGCTTCCGCTCCCAATATAGCTTCGCGCCAATAATCAATGTGTCCTATTGCGCAACATAATAATTGCGTTAAATATCGCCTTTCTCATCATGAACAGTATGGTTCAATATATTTTGAATTCCAGATACATTGGCACCCTCCGATCATAAAGTACTCCTGTGACTTGGGGCCTCTTCATCCAGACAGCGTTGATTCCGCTTCGAACATCTGGGAGCGTATCACCATCCGATTGGATAAGTGACTGCAGATATTTAAATTGAGATGTTTTGAGAATCTCAACGTCGCTGAATACAGGTTGTTTCATTTATCGGCGAACAAATTACCGTTGGGGAAGGAAATAAAACCCATCTTAACATACGGAGTGTAAAAATAAGGTAGGCCAAACTTCCAGGACACATTTTTCGCGCTTAGAAGAAGAAAATATGCTATATGCACATGAGTCCGGAAACGCTTTATTTCCATGTTAGAACGCATTTATGCATAAACAATATTCCAGGGGTGCATCAGCGCATCGAACATTCAGTGCTAACGGAGGGCATTTTGAACATCTCATGTAATGTGCTGGTACGCTCTGTTCCTGTGTGTTTACCATCATTAATGTGTACAGACTTGTAGAGAACTGATCAAGTTGCTGCGTGGTTTGGTCACGTAGCTATCACCTTAAATTCGGGAAATAGTGGGTTCGAACTCCACTCTCCGCAGCCCTGGAGATGATTTTCCTTGGTTCCCCATACTCCCGTCAGGCTGTACCTTAATTAAGGCCACGGCTGCTTCCTTCCTACTTCTATCCCTTTCCTATCCCATCGTCGTAAGACCTATCTGTGTCGGTGCGACGTAAAGCAAGCTGTAAAAAAAGGTAGTAAACTAGTTCTGACATGGAAATAAAGCGTTTCAGGCCCCATGTCTCCTTCTACGTGCGAGGAATGTGTCGTGAGAGTTTGGCCGTGCCTTATTATTACATTCTGTATATCGCCTTTGAGCGATATTGTTTCTATCACTCTGTAATCTTTCTTTCTTTCTTTCTTTCTTTCTTTCTTTCTTTCTTTCTTTCTGTCTTTCTTTCTTTCTTTCCTCCTGTCCTTCTTTCTTTCTTTCGTAATATGTTTACCCTCCAGCGTCGGGTATTCCCTCGGACTCAGCGAGGGATCCCACCTCTACCGCCTCAAGGGCAGTGAGAAGGTTAGAAAGGACAGGCAAGGAAGAGGGAAGGAAGTGCCCGTGTCCTTAAGTTAGGAGGAGGAGAAGTGGGAAACCACGGAAAACCACTTCAAGGATGGCTGAGGTGGGAATCGAACCCACCTCAACTCAGTTGACCTCCCGAGGCTGAGTGGACCCCGTTCCAGCTCGTGGCAGAGCAGGGAATCGAACCCGAGCCTCCGGGAGTGGCAGCTAATCACGCTAACCACTACACCACATAGGCGGTCTTACTCTGTAATCGATTATTTTATTCTACTTAATCGTCCACGTATGCTTTCTCCTCAGTTTCACGTAAGCATACTGTCACTGTCACTCTACAAGGAAGTACGCCTAACGGGCCGAGCGGCTCACACGGTTGAAGCTCTGGCCTGGTATTTTAAGGAGCTCAAATACGTCGCCTAGTTTCGGTAGATTTACTGGCAGGCAAAAGAACTGCAGGACTAAATTCCGACACCTCGGTGTCTCCGAATACCGTAAAGGTAGTTAGTGGAAGGTAAATCAAAGTAACATTATTTTAGGAAGTAGGCCTTTGGCCATCGATTTAGACTAGCATGTTTATATCCTGGACATCCTTTCTTTTTTTGCAATTTGCTTTACGTCGCACCGACACAGATAGATCTTATGGCGACGATGGGATAGGAATGGCCTAGGAGTCTGAAGGAAGCGGCCGTGGCCTTAATTAAGGTACAGCTCCAGCATTTGCCTGGTGTGAAAGTGGGAAACCACGGAAAACCATCTTCAGCGCTACCGACAGTGGGGATCAAACCCACTATCTCCCGGATACAAGCTCACAGCTCCGCGACCCTAACCGCACGGCAAACTCGCCCGGTGACATCCTTTTTACCACCATCTGAAAATCTTGAAGTCTCTTGGCCTGTTATCTCTCATTAATGTCCTTGTCTCCAATTCCTTAGGCTCTTGTTCAACTACACTGAGATCTTACTTTCTGCATTTTAGGTTTAACTGTTCTCACTCGGCTGTAAAATATATTATTGAAATATCCCTTAATTTTCTTAACAGGGTCCCTCACTTTAAAATACGTTAGGCCCCTTAATAAAACAGCAATCGGCGTCCTCATTATAATCAATTTGCCCCCTAGAAAACATTTTGAACGTATCCAGAAAATGACACAATTGATAGACAGGGTTACGGAAAATTTATGGGCATAATGAACCCAATAATGTAAGAGAGGATCAGTAATCCATTTTTCCTAAACCGTTTGGCTAATCGCCAGGGCTAACTGATCCATATCGCAAGTAGTGCACTGAATTCGTAAGAACGTTAACGGTGAAGAGCGTCAATGTGAGAGATACGGGATTACCGTGGTGCAAGAAGGTGCTGGTGCGAATGGGTGGACGTAGAAAAGATGAGAGCATAATTTAAAACACTAAATTTTGAAATTTTATTTTTCCTTTCTTTTTTTGAGTTATTAAAATTTGGTAGATAATCTGAAGAAGCAACACCAAATAACAGTTAAGGAGCTCGTCAGCTCAAGGGTCTAAAGTCTAAGTCTAAAGATCAGGTACAATAGAGAAGATTTTCGACTACAGAGTGAACCATTCTGTTCATGGTCAAAGAATGAGGATAGGCTGATAATTATGGCATGAAAATGAGACCACAAAAAAAGGACATTAGATGGTATTTTATTGTGCAATAGTACCTAGCATTGCGCGCTTTTCAAGAGGGCTTAGCGACAGACGCCAGATGAAGTTCCCAGCATGAACATTAAAATTTATTAACCCAAGCGAACCACTTAGCTCATGGCGTGGGACGCGAGCAAATGCGTGAGAAACCGCGGTGACGCTTAACTTGGAGGGAAACAAACCTATTCGATATCCCCGCCTACAAGATGAATATAGAAATTTGAATACAATAGATGAAATGAGCATATTTTTTCCGCAAATTTTGATATGCCATATGACAGTAGTTTTAATCTCCACGAATAAAGGAGTAATTATCGTAAGTACCGTGAGAGAAATTTATCTCCGCGCGCAAGCTGTCAAGGGCCCACACACGAGGATCACGTGGATCTTGCGCATGCATAAATACCGCCTGGGAGAACGCTAGCTTCATTCACTGTGTGTATCGCTGACGGGGAAGTGTCTGTCTCACGGCAACTCCACGTCGAAGAGGATCAACATGCCACCAGTCTCGAACCCCTGGATGCTGTCGTCCGTCCACATCGTTAGCATGATGTGCTTAAATAACCCGGTCCACAGGGAAACTGCTCAGATAAATATCACAGATGCAGGTCAGACAAATCTTTGTTTTCTCGGCATGCAGCAGAGAGGCTAATGACAAGATCTTAATAATGTAACGTAGGCCTTCCGCCAACATGTAAATAAGACAGGTGTCCAATGGCACGTGTATATAAATTTATGCTCCAGGACTCACGCGTGTAAGATAGTTAATGTTTGCATGCTATGGTTTCAGATTTTATTTCGGCGAGGTCGTAACTTATTGTACACAATGTCTTCAATCTATGGAAAACAGGGTCGTATAATTTTCATGTACTGAAGACTTACACAGTCTTGGAGTTTTTATAAGCAGGACAAGATCTTTAGGACTAGCTGGGTGCATGAAGCATGCGTAGACATTAGTGTTTATTGTGACGATATAAGATCATCTATATTTCTTTAATGCAATCGGAATCATGTATGAGATTGAGCGGGTCATGAATTTACGCAGAAATATGTATGAGATTAGAAAGATGTTTGATTACCCCAGAATCAAGGAATAAAGCCCGTGATAGCCTGAGAAAGGCAGGCATAAGCTGCGATATGGTAGTTATGTGTGCAGGTAACATGCACAAGTGTGGATTTGAATAAATGCTCCAGTTGAATTTGAGTTAGGAGTAGATCAGAGTGCAGAGTTTCGCATTGTACTATGTGAACAGACATGTGGTGATTACATGTGAGTTATATGAATAAGAGGCCACAGCGATTTGTGGTATTAATGGGCTAGAAATTGGAGGTAGGAGTGTTCATCAAGGGTTTGTTTACTGGCTGTCAGTTGGTGGTAATTTATGGCTGTCTCAGTTCGTACAAGAACCTGAGTGATGTTAAGAAAAGAAAAAGGCAGAACGTTCTGACGTCACTACAAGGGTCGTCTACAAGTTTGCGGAAACAATACTGTCTTTGTTAAAGGAAGGGGAAACCGGGCGAGTTGGCCGTGCGCGTAGAGGCGCGCGGCTGTGAGCTTGCATCCGGGAGATAGTAGGTTCGAATCCCACTATCGGCAGCCCTGAAAATGGTTTTCCGTGGTTTCCCATTTTCACACCAGGCAAATGCTGGGGCTGTACCTTAATTAAGGCCACGGCCGCTTCCTTCCAACTCCTAGGCCTTTCCCATCCCATCGTCGCCATAAGACCTATCTGTGTCGGTGCGACGTAAAGCCCCTAGCAAAAAAAAGGAAGGGGAGAGCGTTGACCTAATTTTTACCGCTGGTTGGAAGATAAAATTCTTGACAGGACTGCATGTTTCATTACTATGCGCATGTCGGGATTACGATGTGTCCGCATAGTGTAAATAATGTATTTCTTATAGTATTATGTGCAGGGGTGTTGCAGAACTTTCTGTAGTCTGGAGTTCGATTCCTATGTGGTAGATTTATTTTGCATGTTTAGTTTTAAGAGCGTGTGCTAACCCAAAGTCCTGTGGCATAGATTTAATAAGGAAAGGTTTCTTATATTGTTTGTAGATATGATTGAGTTATTCTGAATCTCACGATATTTTTTAAAATACTTTGGAGGTAACCTATATCCGGTTGCTGCAGCCTCGTATAGGAACAATGCTAGGGGTCTCCTACATCATGCCACTACATCAAATGGAGACTCTTGGTTACTAAATTCATCAGCTACGAAAGCATTATCAATTGTGTAATTTAACAAATTAATTTTTATACCTGATAATTGACTCATTTGTAATAAATTATGTTTTAAGCGAAGTCGCAGCTCTCCTACCTTTTTCTTATTTTGGCTTAAGTTAGTTTAAGTTAGCTTATACCCTGTGCGTATATTCCTCTTCATTTCTTCGTTACGCTGACCCATATTCATCCACCTTCCCCTGTTGACGACTGTGTTACGCCAAGCTGAAGAAAAGGATATTAACGGACAGGTAAGCTATGTGCCAAAGGGCACTTACCGTTTGGTAAGCTGCGATATGGTAGTTATGTGTGCAGGTAACATGCACAAGTGCGGATTTGAATAAATGCTCCAGAAAATCATAGTCTCCCCCATACCAAGTTGAATGGGAATTAATAAGGGGGAACACTCTTTAATTGCTAGTTACATATTTCCCAGCAGGTATTTGAACAAAGGTGATACTAAACTTTAGAATTTTACATTAAGAAGGAAGTTTGAAACCTTCCCCTCAAGTTAACTGCCTGGAGCTATCACTTGTTAAAAGAGTTATTGGGTCTTCCGACGACGGCAAAGCTGCTTCTGCCCCCTACTATGCCGTAGACACACTTAGAACCGGAGCGATGAAGATGAAAAGAGCCCAGCTTTTATAACAACTCAGAGGAAAGTTCCAGAACTCTCTTGACCTGGGCGGAATGCCTGTACATACACTCAATTTTAATTGGCCAGAGAAAATACACACAAATTTCTGATTGGTTGATCACTTAAGGAAAAAGGAATCCGTAGTAGTGCTGACAACCTCAGCACATAATAAAATAATCTACAAACACTTAAGGTTTACAAACCCTAAGAATTAATACTCCGTCCTCCCGCCAGAGGGGGCACGTAAGCCGATAGTAGAGACATCTAAAGATTAAAGGTCCAAATTTCTTTAGATACATAGTTCAGGGTTCAAGCACAGATGACCTTCTAGAAGGCGCGCGGTTCAACCGGACGGCGAAGATGTACCTCCGGTACAGTTAGCATTCAAAATTTCCATGGAAAATGCATGGGGTACGCAGAAATCAGAACCTTTACTGGTGAACGAAGTACAGGCATGAAGCGCGTGACTTGAGGACCGCACGATATCGGCTGTTTACCTGTGCTGTGCAGTTGGCAAGTGATACAGTAGCCTAGAGTGAATAGCGAGACTCATCACGTATGGCGGAGAAAACTGATCAAGCGGGGCATCGGAAAGGAGATATTTAAACCAGCATTTCCTGCGAGTTTTCGCACTTATGCCCGGTGCCGGGTGAAACACGCTACAAAAATGAAATAAAACTATTAATGGCATAGTATGCACGATAAACAATTACCAGAAATCAATTATCACTAAACATATCTCCTCAGTGGACTAATGACTTCAAAGTCGAGCTGTAAAGACCCGGCCTCTTACCGGGAAGAGTTTTACTACTAGGGTTTAAGTTTTGTACGCCAGTCAATTCAGGATACCTTATCGCATGATAATAATAATGGGAATAAAGACGCTACATTATCCGGGTATGATGATTAGATGCTGCTCTGTGATACGCCGCCATTATTAGCAAGGTTGCATGTTAGCAAGTGACACGTCAATGTGCTACGGTAGCGCACCGCCCAAGGTCATCAAGCAAGAAAGATTGACCGTCCACACACTGCATAGGCTAACACAGAAGTTGCTCACGAATGAACTTATACGAGTATTTCTTTCGATTTTCTGTCGAGCTTTCATTAGGAGGAAATAAAATACGCTAGTGATCGAATTTTGTTTCAGAACACTATATCCTCTTACAATTTCCGTAATTTATTTTCAGGCAGATATAATCATTTTTTTGTAACAGTTTGTTTTAAAATTTTATTAATATGTGATGTTAAGGAAAACATGACGTGTTGAGGTAAACTCCTTTCTCCTGAATTCCTTGTCAGCAGTGAAATGTACTACTCCTTCCGAAGCTCACTAGTTTGTAACAACTAGATACTGTACTTACCAGTTACGTCAGAGACAGACCTTCGAATGGTCTCGGCCATCATCGCACTTTCTGCCAAGATTTCCGCCTGCGGGAACAACATGACTGTACTTAGAGACTGGGAATACAAAACTAAGTGCTAAAATGATCAGCAAATGAAAATTTCTTTTACTACTTTCCCATGCGTATACAAAGACACACAGCATTATTCTGATGACAAGAGAGAAACAGCTTTATTTATAATATAATCTAATAAAGCAAGGCTGCTCCATCAAGAGATGCAGTTGTACACAGCGAACTGATTAGTTATAAAATATAAAGATTTTGTAGTTATTCAATTAATTTACCTCAAAAGCTAACAGAGCATTTTGTGTCACAATATTTCATTTGCCATATATGTGGTGATTGATGATTTCTTTTATTTAATCCACAAAAATCTCTAAAACTGAGGGCCTCAATGGAAGAACTGCCCATCCCAAGGTGGCGGTGATGGTGGTGATTATTGTTTTAAGAGTATGTACAATTAGTTAACTATCCTGTATACCCATCCCATCTGGAGCACATTTGGAGATAAATAACATTTCATTAAACTGTGTACAGGATGAAACTTAAGTGGTATAGGCCTATTATTGATATTAATTAGGATTCTAATACATATTGTAATCTCTCTTTCTGTCAAAGATGGGCCATGTAACTACAATAATAATAATAATAATAATAATAATAATAATAATAATAATAATAATAATCTTCGTACTTTTTGTCCACTTTTGCCCATTTCTTTTCCTATTTTTGTGCTCTGGGACATCACACATGTCGCTACAACATCCACCTGCGTCTGTCAATACTAGGGCCCGGATTTTTAGGTTTTAAATTCATTTTTCCTTGCTATTTAATTAACACATTTCAAGATTTGTTTCACAAATCCTGAAGCAAAGTATGTGAATTTCATTGTACCTAAAAATACCTGAATAGCTATATTATCTTCTTCAAATGAATAACGTTATTTTTCCATTATACTTAACGTAAAATTATTTCCACCACTACTCCGGTCATCTACAGAGTGTGCAGCAGGCGAACATCGTGGTGACATTGCTTGCTGCAATACTTTTCGAACTTCAATAGTCTATAGCAAAACAATGTCTGAATTAAGAAATGGATTGCAGCTGAGCGGAACTTTACTACGGATGGTCGAGTAGTTTTCTGTCAAATACGCTCCAAGCAAGTAAGTTTCCCGTAATTAACCTAAAAACTGCATTTAAATACCCTGGCACGCTTACTGAAGTATCCTTAAAACATCTATTTTTTTTATTTTGGTTAAATGTGAGCAGAAATCCCATCTTGAACAGAATAAATCTGCTGTTGCGCTCACTGCTCGTGTAGCTAGGAGAATTAAGTCCAGCATTTACAGTAAGAAAATGCTTATTTTTTCCACATATTTGGCAATCCTAAAGATAATTCTAACTTTCACCTATGGCAGGTGTTAGGACGCAAACGTCCCATGGAACTTGAGCAGGCGGACAGTGGAGAGTCACGTGACTGGCGTTGGGAGGGGGGGGGGTTCTTCCTACAACAACATTGCGAAGTTTTCTATCCAAGATATCCGCTGCCACCGTATAACGAGTAACTTTCTTTCTTTATTCGTGTCAGAAGTATCAACCTTACTTACAGATATTAAGTACTATACTATACAATTATACAGTCACAGATAAAGCAACAGTTCAAGAGCTAGACAATTCTTGCCCAGTACTGAGCGACGTCAATAGCGTTGGGGGAGGCTGCAATCAAGTCCGTAACTGATGTTTGCTAGGATACTGTCTTATTCCGTCTAGAACTAAAAATCGAATGTAGGTTGGGACGGGTAGTTCTTGCACTGAACCACTCAAATGAGTACAGTTCCCCCTCATCCTGAAGAAATTTCTGAAAAAACTGAACGAGAACATCTGAAACTGCTCCTCTCAGATCCGAATAGCAGGCCGTATACCTCGAACTTGCGGGAGATATGAAACTCAATGGAAGCGTTCAGGGAACAAGAACACTTGGAATCACCGTAAGTAATTACTCAACTTTTTAATTATTAAAATAAAGAATTGTAACCTAAATATTTACTACCTTGGTACAGTGGTCTAGAAATATTCGTCCCCAAGTTACACAACTCAGGAAAAAGTTCTTTAAAACATTTTGGAGCATAGCTTTCTACGGACATGAGACTTGAACAGTGAGGAAATATGAAAAGTACAGGCTTAAAGCTTTCGAGCTGTGGTGCTGCAGGTTGATGCTCAAACTTAGCTGGACAGAAATAGACAAGTCCTGATGCAAATACAACAAGAACGGAACAAGTGGAAAAATATTTTCCAACGAAGATGGAGGCTAGTATGACATATCGTGAGCTATGGAGGGATCTTACTGACCACACTACAGGGACGACACGAAGGAAAACTAGTAGAGGAAGACCAAGATCATATTATATCCAACGAATTCGAAACGATGCTGGCTGCACGAAATATTAACACATGAAATGACTTGCTCAAGACAGAAATGAATCGAGGATGGCTACATTTTCTGCTGTCAAACAACTTTTGCGCTGATAACTATATGATGATGATGACGACGATGATGATGATGATGATGATGATGATGATGATGATGATGATGATGACTGCACAGAAAGCTGACCAACCGGACCCTTCTACAACCAGATCCCAGCATCGTAGGTACCTTAAATATGACTCCCTTTCCATGGTGTTTTCATCAAGTGGCATTGGAGAATTTCTGCTCGCTTATCACCATGATGTTGAATTTTCTGAATGTTCATTTTAAGGCCAAACTCCTTGCTTATTTCGCTTATGCTGTTCAAAATTAATTGAAGGTCTTCTAAACTTGTCAGCAAATATCACAGTGTGTCATCTTTGTGAGATGGACAGTGGACAATGGTATGATGATAAACGGGATGAAAAGTCAGGTTGTGAGTTTCACCAAGAGTTTTAACCGCAGTGCTGATGAGATGAAAGTCCCTCTTGAGGAAAGATCTTCACTGGGGTAATCACATAAATGGTATTGTAAATAAAGGTGACAGATCTCTTCACTTGGTTATGACGGCATTTAAGAGCTGTAGTCAGAATGCAAAGGAGAGGGCATATAAGTCTTTGGTAAGACCACAACCAGAGTACGGTTCCAGTGTATGGGACCCTCACCAGGATCACTTGAAACAAGAACTGGGAAAAAACCAAACAAAAGAAGCTAAGTTTTTCTAGGTGATTTCCGACAAAAGAAGTAGCGTTAAGCAAATGTTGCAAAGTTTGGGTTGGGAAGACTTGGGAGAAAATGAGACGAGCTGCTCGACTAAGCGGTATGTTCAGAGCTTTCAGTGGATAGATGGCGTAGAATGACAGTAAACGAATAAGTTTCAGTGGTGTTTTAAAAAGTAGGAAAGATCAAAATATGAAGATCAAGAGGACAAATTGGGGCAAATATTCGTCTATAGGAAGAGGAATTAGGGTTTGGAATAATTTATCAAGGGAGATGCTCAATAAATTTACTAATTCTCTGAAATGATTTAAGAAAATTGATTGATTGATTGATTGATTGATTGATTGATTGATTGATTGATTGATTGATTGATTGATTGATTGATTGATTGATTGATTGGTTGATTGATTGATTGATTGATTGATTGATTGATTGATTGATTGATTGATTGATTGATTGATTGATTGATTGATTGGGCACAACACTGCAGTGACGACACTCGCGTATTGAAATATTTTTTTCTTTGGCTACTTGCCTAACGTGACTTAAGATCATTATTACTGTTTGCATTAATTTCTTTGCAGTGGGGTGAAGAATATTGCGCTGACCCTAGAGAATGAGCAGATTATCTACCTTCTATTCCACCGTTAACAAATAAAATACCTCGAAAACTGTCTCTGAAGGCATCTTCCTCCCTTTTTCATCAGTATTTTGAAGAAAGTGCCTGTCCGGAAATAAAATCCGTCCTTCACTTAACTCACAATAGCAGCTACTCCTAAGAGAGAAAAAAACATACCTACATATATCTTCATTATGCCTTGCAACGTTCAGTCTGCAATCATCTGCAGAGTAACTATGCACCAGTAACTACTTCTATGGCCTCATTTACTTCTACACCACTTATCAAAAAGGGAATCTAACCATCAATCAATCAATCAATCAATCAATCAATCAATCAATCAATCAATCAATCAATACTGATCTGCATTTAGGACAGTCGCCTAGTGGCAGATTCCCTATCTGTTCCTTTCCTAGCCTTTTCTTAAATGATTGCAAAGTAATATATTGTAAATTTATTGAACGTCTCCCTTGGTAAGTTATTCTAATCCCTAACTCCCTTTCCTATAAACAAATATTTGCCCCAATTGGTCCCCTTGAATTCCAGCTTTATCTTCATATTGTGATCTTCCCTACTTTTGAAGACACCACTCAAACTTATTCATCCAGTGATGTCATTCCACGCCATCTCTCCACTGACAGCTCGGAACATTCCACGTAGTCGAGCAGCTCGTCTCCTTTCTCCCAAGTCTTCCCAGCCCAAACTTTACAACATGTTTGTAACGCTACTCTTGTCGGAAATCACCCAGAACAAATCGAGCCGGTTTTCTTTGGATTTTTTTCCAGTTCTTTAATCAAGTAATCCTGGTGAAGGTCCCATATGCTGGAACCATACTGTAGTCGTGGTCTTACCAGAGACTTATATGCCCTATATGTAACATATTTACTACAACCCCTAAATCCCCTCATAACCATGTACAGAGATCTGTACCCTTTATTTACAATCATATTAATGTGATTACCGCAATGAAGATATTTCCTTATATTAAGACCTAGGTACTTAAAAGGAACTTTCACCCCATCAACACAGTAATTAAAACTGAGAGGACTTTTCCTATTTGTGAAACTCACAACCTGACTTTTAACCCCGTTCATCAACATACCATTGCCTGCTGTCCATCTCACAATATTATCGAGGTCATTTTGCAGTGGCAACGGCCGTAGCCGTGTTGAAACACCGGATCCCGTGAGATCTCCGAAGTTAAGCAACATTGGGCGTGGTCAGGAGTTGGATGGGTTGCCACGCGCTGTTGGTGGGGGGTAAGGGAATGAAGGAGCGGAAAGGAACCGGCCACACTACCGCACGTAAACGCCGGCTCAGGAACACCTCTGCGGAGGTTCGGACCTGCCTTCGGCCAGAATAACCCTTACCTTTTTTGCAGTTGCTCACAATATTGTAACTCATTTATTACTTTGTACAGAATAACATCATCTGCAAAAAGTCTTATCTCTGATTCCACTTCTTTACTAGTATCATTTATATCAAAGATAAGGTAAAGGTGTATTCTACCCGAAGGCAGGTCCGAACCTCCGCAGAGGTGTGCCTGAGCCGGAGTTTGTGTACGGTAGGGTGGCCAGTTCCTTTCCGCTCCTCCATTCATTCCCTTACCCCCACCAACACCGCGTGGCAACCCATCCAAATCTTGACTACGTCTAATGTTGCTTAACTTCGGAGATCTCACGGTATCCGGTGTTTCAACACGGCTACGGCCGTTGGCTCATTTACACACACACACACACACACACACATATATATATATATATATATATATATAAAAGAAAACATAAAGGTCCAATAATACTGCCTTGAGGAATTTCCCTCTTAATTATTACAGGGACAGATAAAGCTTCGCCTACTCTAATTCTCTGAGTTCTATTTTCTAGAAAGCCACCCATTCAGTCACTCTTTTGTCAAGTCCAATTGCACTCATTTTTGCCAGTTTTGTTTTAGTCTCCTTCTACTTCTCTTACCCTCCATTGCTGAGTCCATTACTCTTATAAGTAGCCTACTCTCCTCCTTTGCACCTCACATGACCTCACCATTTAACCTTTATATCTTCATTGCAAGTACCCTGCAGAAATTGTCCCATCTGTTTGTAACAGAAATCATTCTCATTGCCTTCACGTTGGTTACTTCCAACTCATGAGTAAATTATCCTGAGTCCACTCAGTTTTTAACACCTGTCTGAAAACAGACCGATGTAAAGATAGTTTCGTCCGGAAGCTGACTTCCTTCTTGCAGAATATTGTCGATCGCAACTGCGAGCTCACTGCATTAGCTTTACTGCACCTTAATCCAATTTCACTTACTATACTACCATCCTGAGAGAATACACATCCCTAGTACGGTATTTGAAATTATCCACAGTTTCCAGCTTTGTATTCTCGAAATGATAGTTGATCTTTGTACATTTCTTCCAACTGGCATCATTTTAGTCTTGATAATACTCATTTTTATATCATACTGCATCTCTTTTCAAACTCCAAAATATTAGACAGCAGGCTTTCAGTGCAATCTGGCATTGAGACTAAGTCGTCGGCATAGGCCCATATACTTACAGTAGCCTACTTCATCAATCAATCAATCAATCAATCAATCAATCAATCAATCAATCAATCAATCAATCAATCAATCAATCAATCAATCAATCAAACAATCAATGAACACTGATCTGCATTTAGAACAGTCGCCCAGGTGGTAGATTCCCTATTTGTTTTCCTAGCCTTGTAAGAAAAGAAAATTAATTGAACATCTCCCTTGGTAAATTATTTCAGTCCCCAACTCCTGAGCCTTCCTATAAACGAATATGTACCCCAATTTGTTATCTTGAATTCCAACTTTATCTTCATATTTTGATTTTTCCTACTTTTAAAGACCGGGCGAGTTGGCCGTGCGCGTAGAGGCGCGCGGCTGTGAGCTTGCATCCGGGAGATAGTAGGTTCGAATCCCACTATCGGCAGCCCTGAAAATGGTTTTCCGTGGTTTCCCATTTTCACACCAGGCAAATGCTGGGGGATAATAAGTTATAAGATAAAGAAAGTTTAGATACCTCATATCCAAGCCAACCTCCTAACACTCTCACAATTAAAGCTAATAATTAATTAACCTTAATTAAGGCCACGGCCGCTTCCTTCCAACTCCTAGGCCTTTCCTATCCCATCGTCGCCATAAGACCTATCTGTGTCGGTGCGACGTAAAGCCCCTAGCAAGAAAAAAACTTTTAAAGACACCACTCAAACTTATTCGTCTACTAATGTCATTCCACGCCATCTCTCCGCTGACAGGTCGCAACGCACCACTTACTGGAGCAGCTCGTCTTCTTTCTCCCAAGTCTTCCCAGCCCAAACGTTGCAACATTTTTATAATGCTACTATTTTGTCGGAAATCACCCAGAACAAATTGAGCAGCTTTTCTTTGGATTTTTTTCCAGTTCTTGAATCAAGTAATCCTGGTGAGGGTCCCATACCCTGGAACCATACTCTAGTTGCGGTCTCACCAGATACTTACATGCCCTCTCCTTTACATCCTTACTACAACCTCTAAATACCCTCATAATCAGGTGCAGAGATCTGTACCCTTTATTTACAATCCCATTTATGTGATTACCCCAAGGAAGATCTTTCCTTATATTAACACCTTGTTGCTTACAGTGATCCCCATAAGAAACTTTCACCCCATCAACACAGCAATTAAAACTTAGAGGCCTAGAGTAGATCATGGGAGACTACTGGCAAAAATGAGGGCTATCGGACTAGACAAAGGCCCCGCTACCATTCTAAACCAACTAAATGATCCATGTACGCTAAGATCAACAAAGGCGAAAGATTTCAGCCTTGTCTAACTCCTGCAACTACTTTGCACCGAGAACTTATCCTCTCATCAATTCTTACTGTAGCCTGATTGTCAACATTTAGAGGAGGAAACAAAACATGAGTAAATTAAAGCAGCCATGTCATTCGCACTGCTATTGACGTTACGATAGGGTAAGTGGTAGAGAAGTCATAACCTTGGACCGGATACAATTATTGGTCGAAGTTCCAAACCGACAGGATAACCTTGCATTTCGGGTTCATTAAAGAAGGTTAAATTAAAACTAATAACATAATCTTGAAAGAGCTTGTAATTACCGTGTCCAATGCAACATTACACGTTTCAAAGTATTAAAAGGAAAATAATCACGATTGCTTTCGAGTTGATATGAAAGAAGCAAATTCCCTTTACGGACCTACAGTGTTTCGGAACGGTGTTACACTGTCATTTTTCCGAAATGAACATCAAAATCAGAAGACAGGATGTACTTAACTTACTCAAGTCAATCCTGCTCTGGAGGAAAGAGATGGAATAGCATACAAATATTAACTGAACTCCAGATATTAGCCAAATAATGAGCTGACACGGTACATACCTGCGTGATATGAGGATAGTACATCGTAGCATGAGTTGGAAATGCTAAGAATAAAATTTGAAGCACCACGATGATAATTTCGAGCAGGAAAGGAGGTGAAGATTGAATTGTAAACACAAGTTCAGTAGGAGATGACTCTTCAGTCATGATCATTTGTCATTTACGCGCCTGTTTTCCATACGCGTTGCTCTAAAACGTCAGGAGGGGCATGTTTCTTTGCAAGGACAGAAATTTGGAGCAACTTGCAGGAGGATTGACTTTACAGTAATTTAAATCATGTGGCATAATTGATGCCGTTTGTAAACTACAGTTACCCCCCATTAAGAAACATCCCCTCGTCACGCCATGGAGCAACAGAAAATAAAAGGGTTATGATCTTCTGCGCATGATTCCAAAGTCCCCTGCTATTAACATCTATGTGTAGTATCACGGCCAACTAGATCTACGCTGTGCTCCTTATACCGACCTTGACAAACGTTCCCCGCACTGTAGTCAAGTAGTTTCATAGCTCGACACGTGGCGTTGGCTATCCAGGATTGAGCGGTGGTAATTAATACTCCTCCGTGGATTGCCGAATTCTTTTAATTTAGATGTGTGAGAATTGTTACATAGATTAATGTTGTTAAAATTATTTATCCCGGAGGCTACTTTCGTTGACATGTGCCAAAATAATGTAAGGAATTGCGCGTTTTTGCTGCAATACTATAGAGGCTCTGTAGTTAGTGAGTAGCCTCCTCCAGGCTGTTGGCCAGTAGGGTGAGATCATCAGCAAAGGCTAGACAGGGTACACTGAGGTTGTCTTTCTTGTACCGAAGCTTCAGTCCTGCTTCTGATGACAATGTGGCAGTCCATTCCCTGATGATCTTCTCCAGTACACAGTTGAAGAGGATGCAAGAGGGACCATCTCCCTGTCTGAATCCTGTCTGGATGGGAAAGCTTCAGAGATCTCACCCCTGAACTTGACTTTGGAGGTGGTGTTCGTCAAGGTAGCTTGGACCAGTCTGGTGATCTTCTTTTTTAGGGCTAGTTCTTGCAAGGTAGAGAAGAGGGTCTGTCTGTCTGTCTGTCTGTCTGTCTGTCTGTCTGTCTGTCTGTCTGTCTGTCTGTCTGTCTGTCTGTCTGTCTGTCTGTCTGTCTGTCTGTCTGTCTGTCTGTCTGTCTGTCTGTCTGTCTGTCTGTCTGTCTGTCTGTCTGTTGAATCGTATGCCTTTTTTGGAAATCCAGCATAATGGCTACCCAGGGTGTCCCCCTAGGCTTCTATATGTAAGGATGGTCTTGAGGATTTGTATCTGCTCTGTGCAGGACCTACTGACGTGGAAACCAGCCTGGTATTCACCTAATTGGGAGTCCAGATGTTCGGTGACTCTAGTTAGCAGGACTGTAGAGAAGACCTTGTAGGTTACAAGCAACAGGGAGATACCTCTGTAGGTGTTGAGGTCGATCTTACTTCCCTTCTTGTGTAGAGGATGGATCAAGATTGAGGTCCATTCCTCTAGCAAGACCTCTTTCTCCATATGTCTTGGATGATCTGGGTTATACTCTGCAGGGACTGTTCATCTACATGCTTCCCCATCTCTGCAGCTATATTATTCCTCACCTGGAGCCTTGTTGTTGTTGAGGCATTTGATGATCTCTATCTGTTGAAGGAGGTGATTATTATTATTATTATTATTATTATTATTATTATTATTATTATTATTATTATTATTATTATTATTATTACAAATGCCGACGGTACGCAGGTTCATAGACAAAGCAGCTCTAGGTGTATTAGGTCGTATTCCTGCCGGTTCTAAAGATCATGGCAACAACATGGTTGGAAGACTTCCAAATTTCAAACTTGCCTACTAGACGTAAAACTCGAGGACCGTAGCCAATGTACAAAAGATAAAACTGATGCGTGTTAAAGTGCGGATTTCTCATTCCGATCATGTATTTTATAAAGGGCTGGATACGGTTTCTCCCCGTTGGCGAATATTTTTAAGGTCAGTAGAAGCTTACCTTAGGTGAGTTTCTCTCTCCTGAAATTAGAATCATCAGATACATGTGAATAATATTTATTAAGAGGTGCTCGAAAGAGCATTACTTAACCTACATAATACATGAGACTGAGTAATTTAGTTTTCACTGCAGTCTCTGATGGTTGTTGTTCTTTTTACACACGTTATTAAGTGATAGCGGCCGCACTTCCCGTTACACAGTGAACATAATTATACACTCTTGATTAGGTTGGTGAAACCTTTGAGTTCGGCAGATTTTGTGATGAAAGCCATGAGATGCAAGTCTAGTCACTACATGCCTTTGGTCCTGCCCAGTCTCGAACTATCATTGCACTCGTGCCATAGACCTCGGGATCGATGTCGTTCCTCTTCCCAACACCGACTACAACCCCGCCGCAATTCGCGATGCGCTTGGTAAGGACCTGTAGATGAATGCAGTCTCAGGTCCTCTATGAAGAAGCTTCCCTTGTTAATTCGTAGACAGTCCTTGAGGGTGCATATATCCCAACTCTTAAAGCACTTTTCAGGTATCTTGCTTTCACACTTTCTAATCGTGTGAAGTCACTGTTCGTTAGCAATTCCCATATTAATTCTATTCCATATGAGACTATTGGTATTATGGCTGCCTTAATTAAGGTAATGGTAGTAGGCAAATAAAGTTTGCTGATATTTTTAATTCTGTGTATGACTTTCGTAGCTGCTGATGCCATCTCTTGAATGTGTATCCTGTTGGAAGACAAGGTCGTTCGTACATATTTTCCTAAATACCAGAATTTGTTCGCGGTCGCTATTATTTCTCCTTGCAATCAATCAATCAATCAATCAATCAATCAATCAATCAATCAATCAATCAATCAATCAATCAATCAATCAATCAATCACCACTGATCTGCATTTAGGGCAGTCGCCCAGGTGGCAGATTCTCTATCTGTTTTTATATAGAATTTTCTTAAACATTGCAAAGAATTTTGAAATTTATTGAACACTCCCTTGGTAAGTTATTCCAATCCCTAACTCCCCTTCCTATAAACGAATATTTGCCCCAATTTTTCCTCTTGAATTCCAACGTTATATTCATATTGCGATCTTTCCTACTCTGAAAAAAACACTCACACTTATTCGTCTACTAATTTCATTCCACTCCATCTCTCCATTGACAGCTCGAAACATACCACTTAGTCAAGCTGCTCGTCTCCTTTCTCCCAAGTCTTTCCAGCCCAAACTTTGCAACGTCTTCGTAACGCTACTCTTTTGTCGAAAATCACCCAGAACAAATCGAGCTGCTTTTCAGGATTTTTCCAGTTCTTGAATTAAGTAATCGTGGTGGTGGTGATTATTGTTTTAAAAGGAAGTACAACTAGGCAACCATCCTCTGCATAACACCAATCAGGGAGAAAAATGGAAGGGATGCGACACTTCGAAAAATGAAGGTATCGGCCAAAGAAAGGCAATGGCTACGAAGGGCGTGAAATGAAAGACTCCCTAGGCCTCGAGTACTGTAATACCATCGGGTCGGAAAAATAACAAGAGTAGACCAAGGGAGGTCGGATAAGAGAGATGAAAGTGAGAAGCCTGGCATGCTAGGTCTCAGCTAAGGTCGCAATGGTCGCCAACCCACACTCCAAAGTTCAGAGCCCGTGTGGCTCCTTTAAGTCGCCTTTTCTGACAGGCAGCGGATACCGTGGGTGTTGTTCTAACGCCCCCACCCACAGGGGGATGAAACAAGTAATCCCGGTGAAGGTCCCGTACGGTCATCAAACGCGAGTTTACCTCCTTTTCTGAAATCATGTACTGTATGCCGTTTTCTCTTTATTAACCTCTAAGCTGTTTTCGCGGCCCATAATTCAAGCTTCTGAAGCGCAGCTTGCAGGTCGCCTTCGCAATGTGATCCTAGTGCCATGACACTGTGGGATAGTCTCGAGCTGCGTTCATAACATCAGCTGTTAAGTTGTTAAATAGTACGCCATTCGTCTGTCCGACCTTCTCTGACAGGACAACGCAGTCACTTATAACCATGTGGTTCTCACTAGTGGGTCGTTGGCTGAATGGTCAGCGTACTGGCCTTCCGTTCAGAGAATCCCGGGTTCGATTCCCGACTGGGTCGGGGATTTTAATCGCTTCTGATTAATTCTTCTGGCTCGGGGATTCAAATTCAGACAACGCACCACACTACCAACCACCACAAAAACACGCAATAGTGATTACATCCCTCCATATAGGGTTGACGTTAGGAAGGGCATGCGGCAGTTCCACTTCTACTTGCAGTAATGTCACTGCTTGTAGAGTGCTCCTTCTCTTTCGAAAGGCGAATTGGCAATGTCGTACGAACATGTCCACCTCCTTGGCTAGTCTTTTCGTTAAAATGGGCCTCTCAGGGTGCATGCACCAGTGCATTGCGCCCTCATTTTAATACCTTCCTTTCTTTCACATTTATTTTTAACTACCACAAAAACAGCTTCGTGATCACTAAACAATCTATTACTTCGGTTTCTCTCTAGAGCTCATCTGGTTTTACCAGCACCACATCCAGAATATTCTTCCCTCTAGCTGGTTCCATCACTTTCTGAATCAGATGCCCTTCCCATATTAACTTATTTGCCATTTGTTGGCGTTCGCATTACCTTCCCAATAGACATTTGGTAAATTGAGATCACCCGCTACAATCACGTTCCTTTCCTTATCGTTTACCACATAGCTGATTATCTTATCAAATAATTCTGAATCAGTGTCAGCGCTACCCTTTCCCGGTCTGTACACTCCAAATACATCAAGTTGCCTATTATCTTTAGAGATGAGCCTTACACCTGGAATTTCATGTTTGTCATCTTTAACTTTTTCGTAGCTTACAAATTCTTCTTTCACCAGATTGAATACTCCCCCTCCTACTATTCCTATCCTAGCTCTACGATACACACTCCAGTTCCGTAAGAAAATTTCTGCATCCATTATATCATTTTCGGCCATGAATCAACTTCTATTTTAATATCTGGTAAATATATATCTATTAAATTACTTAATTCGATTTCTTTCTTTGCAATGCTTCTACAGTTCAGCACTAACATTTTTATGTCATCTTTAGGGATAAACTACAGCCTTACCTCACTCCTTTCTGGATTGCTGCTTCTTTTTCAAAGCCATCGATTCTTATCACTGCAGAGTGATTTTTATACAGATTGTAGATAATTCTTCGTTCTCGGCATCTGATCCCGATCGCCTTCAGAATCTCAAACAGCTTCGTCCAGTTGCTCCAATCAACATTATCGAGTGCCTTTTCTAGATCGACGAACGCCATGTGCGTGAGCTTGTCCTTAATTCGATCCTCTAAGATCAGACGTAAATTCAGGATTGCTTCACGTCTTCCTACATGTCTTCTTCCTCCTTCTAGTGTATTCTTCTATGCGTTATCTGTCATTTGTGTATTTTGGTGTATACTAAAATGGAGTGACGAGATGACGAATGCGGCCAGTGGACCTCGTTTTCCGTTTTATGAGGGAGAGTGGCCTGTTTTATATTGTCTAAAGGTGAAGTTTCTATTTGTTTTTAATTTTCCTTTTATTGTTAACTACCCTTTTATTCTATTGACTATGTGTTTTTAATTTGAATTAAATATATGATTTTACTTGCATGTCAGTGTCTTATTCAATTTTATTACATTTTTCTCTTTTTAATTTTAGAGGAAAATAAGGTATTGCAAATTAGATCCACTGATTATTTTAAATTCATAATCATTTTCCTCGTCATTATCACTTTTAAAATTCTATTCAGAGCGTTAATTACAACTTTTAATCCGTTTCGTCTCATTTCATACCATCAGGGGCCGATGACATAGATGTTAGCCGCTTTGAATAACAATCATCATCATCATCATCATCATTGTTACCGTGATATGGTGGATCAGCAGAGGTGAAAGAAGGTGCCGGGGTGAATGGGTCTAACTACCAAATCAAAGTTAATTTAAAACTTTAACAAGGGTTATATTTTCTGAGTTTTAACAAATAACAACAAAAATCTAACAACCTTTGACTAGGTGAAGAAACAAGACTAGGAAGGATCCAAGATTTCAGAATTATAACACTTTTGGGCTACAAGCCCCTAGTTTTACAAGTTTGAGCTCCTAGCTCAGCATTACCAAGGCCTATTCAAGGCAATATCAGACCTTACAATAACTTGCCATCAAGGCACAATTTACAAAACTGAAACAGGGGTATCTCGTAACCAACCTACAGGGCCTTCGTGTAAAAGAAATAACAGTTAAATAAATGGCCCAAGCACAAAATGAAAGGAAGCGAATACTTGCACTCCTCTATGCAGCTTCTTAAAACCTAACAGGCACTAGGCCAATGAAACAAGGGCTATTCCCAAACTATGGAGGTGACCCGTCTAAGAAAGAAATTTAAAACGTTAAGGAAGGGAAGAAAATCAGTTACCAAAACGTAGTCACCTCAAAACCAAAATGACGGGGAGCTCGAGAGGTTAAATCACTCTCTATCCCCGAATTACAGTTACAGATTTTATAAGTTTTTACATTTTAGAGAAAAAGGTTACATATTAAAGTTTCGGACCGTTCCCGCGGGTTAACCTGCTGAGCTAGCAAGAAATAAGGTTAAACGGCCATTACCTTGCTGAAGACCTGCTGCCTGATGAAAGAGGCGCCACCCGCCTCCTGCTTCACATCCACACACTTAGATTGACGTTGATCAAATGGCCAAGAGACGTGAAAACCAGCAGTTTATAAACCCTCGGGGATAGTTCGAGACACTTCATGAATAAAACAGCCACACCCACTCAATTTTATTGGGTAGCTTAAAGTTACACACCAAATCGAAGAAGAAGCCTGTGATTGGTAGGAAATTAATTACAGAAATTCTTGATTGGTTAAATTCAAAACAGGCGGAAAGAAAGGATAAATATTGCCAACCCAAAAATGAATGAACGAAATTTAGTAAAGGAAAAACTTATGAAAACAAAATTACTTCTGAAAGGTTCTTTCACTTCGCACCAGGGTGCATGATCATAGTTTTTGTAGTGACCTCTGTGAGAGAATGTCCAAACGTCTTGATGAATGGAAAACAAAAACAAGTAGAATTTCACACAGTTCAGGAAACTTCACCATAAAAAAATACGGTAGTGACATCTTCTGAGAAAATTTACAAGTTGGTCCAGTTTTAAGTTGAGAGTTCCTCCAGTAGAGGAGGTTTTATTGGCGCAAGATTTAAAGGTGCGGCGTAGGGGTGTACCTCCCGGTACAATCATCATCATCATCAAACTCTGACATGACTCGGCAAAAGAATGCGGAACGATTACGTCAACTTTGTTTTTTGATTCTTACTATTAAGGAGCTATCGTTACAAGTAGGTGATTTATATGAAGTACTTCGTTTTTCATGGAAAGTTCGACAGTTATTTTTAAACTGCAAATACGTTTTGTTTAGGACACCTATCTAAAATCAAAATGAGGTACTTCATAAAAAGTACACTTTTAAATTACGAAATTAAGCATTTGTAACTTCATTTTTCAATCAAATCCCGCAGTAGAAAAGCACTAAAAAATCCAGGCTAGTCATTTTACACTATTTGTTACACATTCAACACACTAAATTATTTTAAGATATACTAGCGAGAAAAACTGTGACTCACTCGTTAAAAACATTTCTGAATTTATTCCGCACTTCAAAAGCTTCGTTGTTCCTCCTTGACGGGGTACGTCTTGGAAGAACGTCTTCGTAGTCCAAGTGTTCATCCCCTCTATATCAACAATCACATTATACAAAATAAAAACAGCCTTAACTCTCACTTCCGCTGTTTTGAATTTGCGATTACAACTGAGAGCTGCCAGCAGCGTGTCCGCGTGACTGCTGCAGGGCGAGCAGGCTGACTATAGCCAGCAGCGAGGTGCAAGGGGCGAGCATCCATGTGCCAGTGGCGTGTCCGCGTGACTGCTGCAGGGCGAGCAGGCTGACTATAGCCTGCAGCGAGGTGCAAGGGCGAGCATCCATGTGCCAGCGGCGTGTCCGCGTGACTGCTGCAGGGCGAGCAGGCTGACTATAGCCAGCAGCGAGGTGCAAGGGGCGAGCATCCATGTGCCTGCAGCGAGGTGCAAGGGGCGAGCATCCATGTGCCTGCAGCGAGGTGCAAGGGCGAGCATCCATGTGCCAGCGGCGTGTCCGCGTGACTGCTGCAGGGCGAGCAGGCTGACTATAGCCAGCAGCGAGGTGCAAGGGGCGAGCATCCATGTGCCTGCAGCGAGGTGCAAGGGCGAGCATCCATGTGCCAGCAGCGAGGTGCAAGGGGCGAGCATCCATGTGCCTGCAGCGTGTCCGCGTGACTGCTGCAGGGCGAGCAGGCTGACTATAGCCAGCAGCGAGGTGCAAGGGGCGAGCATCCATGTGCCTGCAGCGAGGTGCAAGGGGCGAGCATCCATGTGCCTGCAGCGAGGTGCAAGGGGCGAGCATCCATGTGCCTGCAGCGAGGTGCAAGGGGCGAGCAGGCTGACTATAGCCAGCAGCGAGGTGCAAGGGGCGAGCAGGCCGACTATAGCCAGCAGCGAGGTGCAAGGGGCGAGCATCCATGTGCCTGCAGCGAGGTGCAAGGGGCGAGCATCCATGTGTCAGCAGCGAGGTGCAAGGGCGAGCATCCATGTGCCAGCAGCGTGTCCGCGTGACTGCTGCAGGGCGAGCAGGCTGACTATAGCCAGCAGCGAGGTGCAAGGGGCGAGCATCCATGTGCCAGCAGCGAGGTGCAAGGGCGAGCATCCATGTGCCTGCAGCGTGTCCGCGTGACTGCTGCAGGGCGAGCAGGCTGACTATAGCCAGCAGCGAAGTGCAAGGGCGAGCATCCATGTGCCTGCAGCGTGTCCGCGTGACTGCTGCAGGGCGAGCAGGCTGACTATAGCCAGCAGCGAGGTGCAAGGGGCGAGCATCCATGTGCCTGCAGCGAGGTGCAAGGGGCGAGCATCCATGTGCCAGCAGCGTGTCCGCGTGACTGCTGCAGGGCGAGCAGGCTGACTATAGCCAGCAGCGAGGTGCAAGGGGCGAGCATCCATGTGCCTGCAGCGAGGTGCAAGGGCGAGCATCCATGTGCCTGCAGCGAGGTACAAGGGGCGAGCATCCATGTGCCAGCGGCGAAGCAGTGTTACTTTGTGAGTAATGTAGCACTCGGTATTAAACCATTTTTGTGCGTCTCTCTTTCTTCTGGTAACGAATGTTTTGCTGATCCACTGCAGTGCATCGTCTAATTATTGATCCTGCCTCTATACTTGTTGTGTCCTGCAATTTTGTCAGGTCTACATTCCTGCAAGGACATGGCTCTGGAGACGGTTTCGCTAATGCTGTCTGTGGTGCTATTTCTATCTCTGTGTGCACGGGGATGTGTTTTCGAATGGCAGAATCTTCCGAGGTCATAGGCCCTTGTTTTAATATGCGTATGAAATAGGGTTTACAAATCTAGAGTGAGCCCTTCTTCCTCTAGAGTTTCCAAAACGAGGTCAGTCTTTGTACTTGTCTTATCAGATATGCAGTTGATGTCTCTGGCTAATATTACATTCGTTTGACTTGCTGCGTGACTCGTTGTCCTTACAAGAGTTACATCTTCCGTTGTCGTATCTGAAGCGAGTATATGAGTATGAGAGTGTTCGTCATACCAACAAGTAATTTGAAAAAATATCTCGCGCCGCTGTATATTTATCAGCTGCTGGAGTTGGCCAATCAGATCTATTCGCGGGCGAATTCAAATGGACTTTAACGCGACGGTGTTGCCATATCTGCCGTGCCGAGAAATGAGCATCAAACACTAACACACCGTGTGGCACCGTAGCGTACTTGCCATGTGCCGAGCTTATCAGCAGGCAGGCAGTGGCGGTTCGTGCAAGAAGGGCTTTGCCCCGCCGCCTTTAACGTTATTTCACTCTGTAAGTGATTACATAAACAGGTGCACAAATATAGCGAAGTCGAACTTATCTGGTGTGCTATTCAGTGCGGTCAAATTGTTAAATACGTTGTCTGTAAACATTTTGCTTTTCTATTTTCAAGAAACTGGCAAAGGCTTTCAGACCGTGACTGCTGTCCAACAAGCACGGTAGTAGTATAATTGGACAGTTCTGCGGCCTCCTCCTCCTCCCGCGGGAAATTTGAATTTTGGCGGGAAATTTGAATTTTGGCGCGAGATTTGAATTTTTAATCAAAGCCACGTACTTTTGACAGCTGTCATCGACAACAACGCATCGCTAACCTCACTGCTGCCATCTTGACGGGCCTAAACCTCAGTGGGACCAACTTAACCTAACTAGCGCGAAGTAAACAAATCCACGTGCTTTTCTGACAGCCACGTGCTTTTTGACAGACAACAACACATCGCTAACCTCACTGCTGCCATCTTGACGGGCCTAAACCTCAGTGGTACCAACTTAACCTAACTAGCGCGAGGTAAACAAATCCACGTGTTTTTGACAGCCACGTGCTTTTTGACAGACAACAACGCATCGCTAACCTCACTCTTGCCATCTTGATGGGCTTAAACCTTACTGTTGCTACCTTGGTTATACGCTTTTGTGTTAGTTTACTGTTAATCGCTAAGCTGTTCGCATCATCGAAGTAGAGAGTAACAATTGTCAAGTAATTTAAAGAAGAATCTGTTAGCAGAAGATAAAAGTCCGTCATGGAAAACCTACTTCTAGGTATATTTGCGAAGAGTGTGGAAAAGCATTTTCCCGAAGCTATCACAGGAGACGTCATGAGATATGATGTAGGACAATTTTTCAATGCAAACATTGTAGAAGTGAGTTCAAGAACGCATACAACGCTCAACGTCATGAAGGCGCGTGTAATGTAGCTTCATCGGGAACAAAATACAAAGAGCTCAACCATATTCAAGGGAACACTGATTTATGTTTAAAAAGTACACCTCTGCGGGAGATTTTTAATTCTCCCTTGTTGTCTAGACCTGCTGCGAGTTCTGTTACTAAGCACAAACTTCAAGATAAAGAGAGGCAAGATCATGATTATGATAATAAGGATAATGATGTTGATCAAAACAGTAGTAAAGGGAAAGTAGAAGAAGAAGAAAATCTTAATGTTTCATTGCCATTACAGCTTGATGATTTTACTTCATTTCCTAAGCCTACTACACGTTCTGTCGCAGTGCAAACAACTCAAGAAGAGATGCAAGTTAAAGAAGAAGGAAATTTCAACGCTTCATCGCTATCGAAACAAGTTAAGTTTGTACCTAGAAACGCTACTGCTGAAGCACGTATTACATCAAAACAAGTCCCTACACATCAACTGTCTGCATATAGACTCAAAGTTCACAAGAAGCCTCTGTTACCCTATGTAGATATAAGATACTGTATAGACCCCAACGTACTCGTAAAACGTTTACAACTGCTAAGAGCCTATCATGATGCTGGTTACACACAGTACAAAGAATATATTTTTGAAATAGAGCATGAATTACGTCGTGTAGGTATTATTAAGTAAGCGCTTACCTCACCTAAGTCATCCATCTGTAGTATATAGTCGATCGAGTAGCTATATTCGTATAGATTATTTCCCAACATTCTTCCTTCCTTAGGGTGTTAAATCCGCCTCTAGTTGTAGAGCCGGTCTCAAGCCCGGATAAAGAGAGGAGAGGCACCCTAGCCCTTTAGCCCATTAGCCCTTTAGCCCTTTTGCCCATTAGCCCTTTAGCCTATTAGCCCTACAAGAAATGTGCGGAAACCTAATCTTCTTAGAACAAAGGTACCCCCTGATATGTTCTAAACACATGTTGTATCGAGTACAGTGTTCTATTTTAGACTTGATCACTTATTTAGTGTTCTAAACACTTCAATCAATGTTCCGATCACATGATAAAGTTAACGGCATAGAGTGCAGTGTTCGATTCTAATCTTGTTATGTTTCTTTAGTGATTTGCAAGTCTAAACATCCATAATGACGTCATCACTGCAGCACGTGCTTACTCTAGCTATCCCGATGCAGGTTTAAACTTGTTCGATAGAGCTATGCCTTGACATAAGAGGAGGCCATAACAGCTTACGTATAGCCGCTATTGTTTAAAGATAGCTGCTGTTAAGAGAAAAGCACGTAGAATTTTTCAAATTACCCGCCACCACATTTCAAAGGTATGAGGTTTAGTGCTGTAAAGATACCTGCACGATGCAAAGCTAGCTTTCTTCATCAGAGCAGCCACCATCTTGTGTGAGCACCTCTAGGCCGTATCATAAGGAGCTGTGTATAGTCACCGTCTTGTCGCTGCTACCTTGCGCAAGCACCCCTAGGGCGTTTCATAAGAGCAGCAGCCATCTTGTGCAAGCGCTCTTAAGCTGTCACATAAGAAGCTATGTATAGCCGCCATCTTGTAGAATTAGATAGCTGCCAATGCTAAAGGGCCTAAGTAGGGATCGAACCGTCGATCTCATCATTAGAATATGTTTTTTCTTGTTCCTGGTACTGCAAATCAGGGTATCAGGTGGAAATTTTTTTTATCCGTTTTGCTCTACGATGCACCGTTTTCGAGATATTTAACATTTTGCATTTAAGCCCCAAATTTAATGAATCGAACCTGCACGGCACGTTATACTCTCTACCATAGCTAGACCTGATCATGTTACGAAGACTTGCTTCAATACAAGCTAAAACAGAGCGAATGCCAAAGGGCCTAAGTAGGAACCGAACCGTTGATCCCATCATTAGACTATGTTTTTCTTATACTATCATCTTCCTCGTACTGCGAACCGAGGTATTGGGCAGAAAAATTTGTCCGTTTTGCTCTACGATGCACCGTTTTCGAGATATTTAACATTTTGCATTTAAGCCCCAAATTTAATGAATCGAACTAGCATGACACGTTAGCCTCTAAGCTAGCTTTCTTCATAAGAGCAGCAGCGATCTTGCGCAAGCACCCTCATAAGAGCAACCGCCATCTTACGCAAGCATCTCTAGGGCGTCTCATAAGGAGCCTTGTATAACCGCTATCTTGCGCAAGCATCCCAAGGGAGTCTCACAAGAACCTATGTATAGCGGCCATCTTGCATAAGCACCTTTAAGGAGTCATGTATAGCCACCATCCTGTGCAATTAGCGTCGAGGGATGGCTGCTGTAGAATTTTTCTATTTAAATTATCCGCCACCATATTTCAAAGGTATGTTCCTAAAGAGTGTAGCACTGAGGTTTGCGATGTAAGTTGGCGGATGACAGCTGACAAAAAGCGCGTGAGTTTGTTTACTAAACAAGAGCACGTGGAATTTTTCAATTTGCCGCCACCACATTTCAAAGGTATCTAGCTAAAGGTGGCAGCACGGTGCTCTCTTGATTAAAGGTGGCGGATGACAGCTGACGAAATTGCCCGCATGATAGCAGCACAGTGCTCTATTGATTAAAGATGCTGGATGACAGCTGTCAAAAAAGCACGTGGCTTTGTTTACTAAACAAGAGCACATAGAATTTTTCAAATTGCCGCCACCACATTTCAAAGGTATCTAGCTAAAGATGGCAGCACGGTGCTCTCTTGATTAAAGATGGCGGATGACAGCTAACAGAACTTTTCAAATTGCCCGCTACTACATGTCATAAAGAGGGCAGCACGGTGCTCTGTGGATTAAAGATGGCGGATGACAGCTGACGAAATTGCCCGCATGATAGCAGCACAGTGCTCTATTGATTAAAGATGGTGGATGACAGCTGTCAAAAAGCACGTGGCTTTGTTTCCAAATAAGAGCACATAGAATTTATCAAATTATCCGCCACCACATTTCAAAGGTAAGTAGCTAAAGAGGGCAGCACTCTGCTCTATAGATTGAAGATGGCGGATGACAGCTGTCAGAAAAGCACGTGGATTTGTTTATCTCGCGCTAGTGAGGATAAGTTGGTAGCACTAAGGTTTAGGCCCGCCAAGATGGCAGCAATGCCGATGACAGAGGACGAATTTGCAGCTACTGCGATAAAGAGGGCAGCACGGTGCTCTGTAGTTTAAAGATGGCGGATGACAGCTGTCAAAAAAGCACGTGGCTGTCAAAGAACACGTGGATTTGTTTACAAATTCAAATCTCGCGCTAGTTAGGTTAAGTTGGTACTACTGAGGTTTAGGCCTGTCAAGATGGCAGTACTGAGGTTAGCGATGCGTTGTTGTCTGTCAAAAAGCACGTGGCTGTCAAAAAACACGTGGATTTGTTTACCAATTCAAATCTCGCGCTAGTTAGGTTAAGTTGGTACTACTGAGGTTTAGGCCCGTCAAGATGGCAGCAGTGAGTTTAGCGATGCGTTGTTGTCTGTCAAAAAGCACGTGGCTGTCAAAAAACACGTGGATTTGTTTACCTCGCGCTAGTTAGATTAAGTTGGTACCACTGAGGTTTAGGCCCGTCAAGATGGCAGCAGTGAGGTTAGCGATGCGTTGTTGTCTGTCAAAAAGCACGTGGCTGTCAAAAAACACGTGGATTTGTTTACCTCGCGCTAGTTAGGTTAAGTTGGTACCACTGAGGTTTAGGCCCGTCAAGATGGCAGCAGTGAGGTTAGCGATGCGTTGTTGTCGATGACAGCTGTCAAAAAGCACGTGGCTTTGTTTACAAATTCAAATCTCGCGCCAAAATTCAAATTTCCCGCCAAAATTCAAATTTCCCGCGGGAGGAGAAGGCCGCAGAACTGTCCAATTATACTACTCACGGTG
Organism: Anabrus simplex; assembly: GCF_040414725.1. NCBI lineage: Eukaryota > Metazoa > Arthropoda > Insecta > Orthoptera > Tettigoniidae > Anabrus > Anabrus simplex. The sequence goes on along the minus strand of NC_090265.1, from coordinate 26,809,544 downwards.
TGATGCGCTCGGACTGTGCAGGAGAGCCCCAGCAGGTGTGCGGGGTGCGGGAGGAAGAGTGCAGCAACATCTCCAACCACTTGACAACGTACCTAGGCTTTTCCCCCACGTCTTATATTAATTGTTGTTAGAGATTAATTCCAAAACAGTTTACAAACAATTAATTGCATTATACTGTCTATTTAAACAATTCATTTTTATAAAGAAACTAAAATAAACCATACCGAGCTCGATAGCTGCAGTCGCTTAAGTGCGGCCAGTATCCAGTATTCGGGAGATCGTGGGTTCGAGCTCCACTGTCGGCAGCCCTGAAGATGGTTTTCCGTGGTTTCCCATTTTCACACCAGGCAAATGCTGCGGCTGTACCTTAATTAAGGCCACGGCCGCTTCCTTCCCACTCTAGCCCCTTTCTGCCTCATCGTCGCCATAAGACCTACCTGTGTCCGCGCGACGTAAAGGAAATAACAAAAAAAAATTTTAAAAACCAGAACGTGACGGCACTATTTCTAGGGTGGTCAAATTGTTAAATACGTTGCCATGCTTCGAAATTTGAGCAAGGAGAGAGAAATTCAGGAATGCACTGTTTATTTGTTTTCATGTATGTTGTTATTATCACTTGTGATTGTGATCAGCGAAACAGTGCAGTGCCATAGTAGTTGGGATTGCATTAGCTGTTAGCCTGTTAATGTGTGTGCATTATTATTATTATTATTATTATTATTATTATTATTATTATTATTATTATTATTATTATTATTATTTTCCACTAATTGTAGGTACAATTTATGTATGGTGAATGGAGAAAGGGCATAGCCCCACATACACGAAAGTGCCCCCATCAGCACTTAAAATTACAATATTCAAATAAACAATTACATTCTATATGGTGTGCTTATATACAGTTACCGTATTTACAAGGCATATTTACATAATACTCACAAGACCTGCTCTCTCTCTCTCTCTCTCTCTCTCTCTCTCTCTCTCTCTCAGTCTCTCTCTTTTTTCTTTTTCTTTTTTTTTGCTATTTGCTTTACGTCGCACCGACACAGACAGGTCTTACGGCGACGATGGGACAGGAAAGGGCCAGGAGTGGGAAGGAAGCGGCCGTGGCCTTAATTAAGGTACAGCCCCAGCATTTGCCTGGTGTGAAAATGGGAAACCACGGAAAACCATCTTCAGGGCTGCCGACAGTGGGGTTCGAACCTACTATCTCCCGAATACTGGATACTAGCCGCACTTAAGCGACTGCAGCTATCGAGCTCGGTCTCTCCCAGTCTCTATCCCTCTAGAATCCCCACATATACTTTAGCAGGCTGGCCCACTCATACCCACATACAGACTCGCTCACACGGATCCCATAAACTTTCATCCGTCCTCTCACTCATATGGAAAAAAATTCACACAGTAGAAAAATTATATACAGTCCAGCCGCTGGCTGTCCGGCCCTGACAGATTGTGATGAAAAGAAAAAATCAGAGTAGAGAAGAGTATTACCAACCTGCGGCGATTTGAAACTATACATATAACCTTGAAAACACTGCTATAAATTCACATTGTGCTGCTTGATTTTAATATTAAATCATTGAAACCTACACCCCTCGTCGATTTGATATTATTGTTTTAATTAAAGTTGTGTTACCACAAAGAATACTAAGAGTTCTGCTAGTGGCAGAATAATAGTCATGGTTTGCAATGCCTGACGTCACTGGCGCGCCAGATTTAAGATTTAACAGCAAGCACCAATCACCGTTTATGTCGCCATGACTCTCTTGTACTGCTAGTGCGGTGATGCCACTTCTTTGAAGAGAAACACGTGGCTTCAGTTGCTCGCTAGCCTGCATGAAGTGTATGCGTTCACTGTGTGTGTGTGTAAGCCGCTTGTTTTTGTTATTGTGATATGGCCAGGGGATCATCGAAAACGAGTAAGAAAAAATCAGTTGTTATAAAAGCCAAAGCCGTGAATTTATATACCGGCTACGTGAATATTTTGAGAAAGAGCGTGATAACGGTGGGCCTCTTCTTCCTGTTACAAAAGTGGTGGATCGAGTTTGTGACGCTTTAAAAGTAGGTAGGACAACCGTGAAAAGTGTTACGAAAGAAAAGTGTCCAGTGGATCTTAATACACCCTCTGAAGTGCTGCGTACTCCTGAAAAACGAAGACCAAGACATTGTCCCAAGACATCACTAGATGCATTTCAAAAGGATGCGATAAGGCAACATATTTATAATTATTACAAGAGGAGGGAATTTCCCACGCGTGATAAATTACTTGACTCTTTGAAAGAATCTCGCTTATTCAGTAGAGGAAAGACCAGTTTAAGTAAAATACTGAGAGAACTTGGCTTTCGTTGGAAGAAATTTTCAGGGAGAAAAGCTGCGATGGAGAGAAGTAAAATTGTAGCATGGCGAGGTAGATTTTTGAGGGAAATTCTGAAGATTAGTCCTGATAGAGTGGTGTGGTTAGATGAAACGTGGGTAAATGCCGGACATTCTAAAACGGTGGCCTGGACAGATGAAACTGTAGCAGGGACTTGCAAAGCATCTATTGGGAAGGGAAATAGGCTTATTTTGCTTCATGCAGATGGCATTAATGGATTTGTTCCGGGATCTATGCTTCTTTTCAGATCAAAGAGCACTCGTGATTATCACGAAGAAATGAATGGGATAACTTTCACAACGTGGTTTAAAAATTCTTTGCTACCAAACATAAGTCCCAATTCCGTAATTGTTATGGACAATGCCCCCTATCACTCCGTGCAACTAAACAAAGCACCGACAATGAAAGACAGAAAAGATATAATTCTTCAGTGGTTGGTGGGAAATAATTTACCGGGGATATCTGCAGAAATGACAAAGGCGGAGCTGCTACAGAGTGTCAAACTCCATAAGCCTAGATTTTGCACCTACGAAGTGGACTCCATCGCTACGGCTCAGGGTCATAGGGTAATTAGGCTTCCTCCTTACCACTGCCACTTTAATCCAATCGAGTTAATTTGGGCACAAGTTAAAAGGTATGTTGCCGAAAATAACAAATCTTTCCGTCTGATGTTGAACGCTTAGTGCACGAGGCAGTCAAACTTGTTACAGCGGATAAGTGGAAAAGTGTTGTGAGTCACACCTGGGAAGATTTACACAAGGCAAAAGAAGCTGATGGAATTGTTGAATGTCGAGTGGAAGAACTTATTATTTCCCTGGATGAGGATGATAGCAGTAACTCCAGTAATATTAGTGACAAGGACCAAGACACCGATATTTTCGGAGAGTGTGGCGTATTCCCTTTGGATTAGTCCCTGTGAGTACATAATTTGTTTCATTTCATTACAATATTTTATTATTTCGACACTACTATTCTATGAGCATGTTTTATTGTAACAGCGACGTTTTTATTGCCACGTTGATACTATTTTCAGGTGTTTTAATTCTGACTTATTAAAATTACGGTGATACTATTCACACAGTTTGGTTTTAATGTTGTTATTTTATATTACGTCTATAGCCTACTGTTTTTGAGTTACGGTTATTCTATTCTCTGAGTGTGCTTAATTTTGCCTGCAGTGTTTTGTTATTATCTTTACGCTGTTCTTGGAATGTGCATAACTTCGACTGGAATGTTTTGTTATGTTTACGCTGTTTTGGAGTGCAGTTAATTTTAATTGGAACGTTTTATTATTATGATTACACTAGTGTTGGTTTTCAATATATTAGAGGTAATTTTCGCATATTTCCGTCGCATTAACACAGAATCTGATCTACGTATACGTGAAATATTTTAGGTGTGTGTGTTGGTTTATATCGTATGGTTCAAAATCGGCAACACTGTCTGAGAAACGTCAGGGCCGGACAGCCAGCGGCTCGACTGTAATGTACAGAAGGTTTCATTATATATACATCCTTTTTACCTCTTTATAAAATTTCTCTGGAGGTAGTTCTTTTATCTGCGATGGGAGTTCATTCTACACAACCGAGCAAAACGATTAAAGAAGCCACTTTGATATGATACTGTTCTTGCAAATGGAGGGAAAAGAGACACACCTCGACCTCATTGAGCGGAACGATAGTTCAGCTGCATAAATGCCATTGTAGTGTAATTAATTAATGTTGTAGTGCAAGCAGATTCCTATTCATCCATTGGCATCGGATTATTATTATTATTATTATTATTATTATTATTATTATTATTATTATTATTATTACGGGGTTACCCGTGGAACGCAGAGGTGAAAGAAGGTGCTGGGATGAATGGGTCTAAGTACAATGTCAAGAAAAGAATTTAAAACTTAAAGTGAAGGTTATATTTTCTGACACAAAATGACAATTTTCACAAGTGGCAAATTTTCAATAACGTTGGTAAACAATCCAAGATTCAGAATCTTAACACCTTGGGCTTTAAGCCTCTAGCTTTACATTTCTTGGGCTCCTAGCTCAAATTTAAAGCTCACAAATTTACACAAGGGCAGAAATCCCCTGATACATGGAGCACTTGCTCCTTAAACTACAATACCAGGCCTCCCAGAGGCACTTTTACAACACTTGAAAAAGAGCTAAGGTGCTCTCAGTAAAAATGAAATGTCGTATGGCTTTTAGTGCCGGGATATCCCAGGACGGGTTCGGCTCGCCAGGTGCAGGTCTTTCTATTTGACACCAGTAGGTGACCTGCGCGTCGTGATGAAGATGTAGTGATGATGAAGACAACACATACACCCAGCCCCCGTGCCATTGGAATTAAACAATTAAGGTTAAAATTCCCGATCCGGCCGGGAATCGAACCCGGGACCCTCTGAACCGAAGGCCAGTACGCTGACCGTTCAGCCAACGAGTCGGACGGTGCTCTCAGTATTCCAAGCCTACTCAAGGCGACATAACATGAAATCTAATAATCACTGGCCTTACAAGGCACTATTTACAAATAGAAATCTTATTACACAGAGGTGTCTAGTACCCAACCTACAAGGCCTTAGTGAAGAGGAACAGGTTAAATAAATGGCCCGAGTACAACTTGAATGGAGTCGAAGATTGAACTCCAAAAAGAAATTTAAAGACCTATGGGGCACTTGGCCAACGAAACAGGGGCTAATCCCAAACTACTGAGGTTGCTCGGGTGGAAATCACTTTAATACATTGGAGAAACAAAAACGTGGCACCTCAAACCAAAATGAAGGGGAGCTCGAGAGGGTATACCACTCCTATCCCCGGTTTACAGTTAAAGATTTATGAAATTTTTACATTAGCCAAAAGGAGATTTGCATTTTAGAGAAGTTGGTTACATAAGTTTCGAAACTTTCCCTCAGGTTAAACTGCGGAGCTAGCAAGAAATGAAGATCTAAGTGGCCATTACTTTGTAGAAGTTCTAGCAGCTGACGAAGAGGCCTCCCGCCTCCTGATTGACACACACACACTAGGTGAGATGACGATCAATTGGCCAAGAGACGTGAAAATCCGCAGTTTATAAACCCTCGGGGAAAGTTCGAGACCTTTCATGAATAATCAAGACACACCCACAGAATTTTATTGGTTGAGTTCAAAAGTGACACACAGAATCGGAGAATAAGCCTGTGATAGGAGGAAAAATAATTACGGAAATTTGGGATTGGCTAGATTCAAAACTGGCGGAAAGAAAATATAAAAATTGCCAACCCAAAAATAAATGAGCATCAGTTAGTAAAAAACTTATGGATACAAAACTTCTTTATATCAAAATTCATACACTTCGCACCAGGGTGCATGATCATAGTTTTTCAGCTGTGACATCTATGGAAGAATGTCCAAACTTCTTGATGAAGGGCAAACAAAGCAAGTAGAAATTCACACAGTACAGGAAACTTCACAATAACAAAATTACATCAAATTTCTGTGGTGACATCTTCTGAGTAAAGTTCTAACTTGTTGTATTGTTGGTTTCACATTTGGTAGATAGAGGAGTTCTTTTAGGTGCTCATTTTGAACGCGCGGCGTAGAGGTGTAGCTTCCGGTACAATTATTATTATTATTATTATTATTATTATTATTATTATTATTATTATTACTGATCTGAAAGTATCGTGGTGCTGGTCAGTGAAAAGTGGACCGATTGGGGAGGGGGAAGAGATGGCGGCACAGCGCTGTCAGAGTAAAGTGTCACGAACGCCACTGCAGGGAGATCCCTGTTCAAGTTCCTCCCCTGGAGAAGTTTATTTTTTCTATTTGCGCTTTCAAGCCGGTAATAAGCCACGTGCAGATTCAGCAATACCGCCTCTCAAAGCCCATCTGAAGTTACCCGCCTAGCGATCTGATTGGCTACCTCCAGCAGCTGATACAATGAAAAGAACGAGAGATATTTATTTTTTTTTCCAATTATTTATCAGAATAACCACCGCTCATATACTCGGTTCACGTTATTTCAGACAGTCCTGTATACTCCTATTGTTGCGAGCCTTGTTGTCGTATGCTGTTTTACTCTGTCCTGTACTCCAGTATGGTTTGAGGAAGCTGGTCTGTCTCCTGCAATAACTGAGGATTCCGTAGAAACCTGGTAGGTCTGTAGGTTCTCGGAGAAAAGGGTATAAATATTCTACCGCCTTCTTTTCTTAGCACACAAAGTGGGAGTCCCCATACCACGAAAAACGTAAAATTAAGCAATTTCCTCAATTGTGCCGAAAGTTGAAGGGCTAAAGGGGCCGGAAAGGTTTCAAATTGTGAGTCTTGGATAGCTCTATCAAATTAAAAAACAAATTTCGGAATTCACTTCCGACCTGAATGCAGTTCTGGAAAAACTGCCGAAGATCGCTTATTTCTTTATTCGTTTTATTTTTATTCAAAACCTAGCCTAATTAACTTATTTACATAATTATTTCTTCAATGTGTTCCTTGGTTCTAAACATTCGGGCGTTTTTTGATTTTTGAAAAATGTCCACACCGAACGTAGTTATAAGGGCTTAAGTGAAACTCTGCATTGACTCTCGTTAGCGCTCGAATAGGAAGTACATCCGAAATAATGTTGTTGGATTTACGTCCCACTAACTACATTTGTTACGGTTTTCGGAGACGTCAAAGTGCCGAAACTTAGTCCTGCAGTAGTTCTTTTACATGCCAGTAAATCTATAGGCACGAGGCTGGCGTATTTGAGCATCTTAAAATACCACTGGACTGAGCCAGGATCGAATCTGCCAACTTGGGGTCAGAAGGCCAGTGCCTTAACCGTCTGAGTCACTCAGCCAGAGTACACCCGAAATAATTACGTTAACCCAATGAACGGCTCTAGTAATGTTAACATAATGTTGACAAATGGCATAACAGCACTTCACACAACGATAGTAACCTTAGTAATGAAACATTCAGACACTAAAGATACAATAGGTTTTTACCCATTAAAGAACATGAGTGTAAAAACTCTATTGACTAAACATTGATATTTAACCACATGCACGAGCTTCAGGGTTCGGCGCAGTCTGCTTGATAACAGATAACCACAGCATGCATCGGAAGGTGTTGGTAGTGTAAAACCCTACGTTACAAACCAGCTAATCCCTCTAAGTCGCTATTTCTTCTGTGTTACTGTGTACAGATTGCTCCAACTGTCGCACTTTTAAGTTTTGTTATACTCCAAGATCCAGCCAAACATTTCCGCAGGCAAAGCGCAGATTATTGTAAAATAAACCTGCATCTAAATCACTCGACACTTTGAAGCACATAAACACTGACGAAATAATTCAATATCAATTATATTCTATCTAAATTAATATTTTTCGAGGAACACGAATAGTTTGGAAGTAGAGAAATGCTTCCCTAACCTCAGACTTATTCTCAAAATGATGTATGCACGCTACAGTTTTGTCATGCACTTCAAAAAAATCACGATGTATATTCCTGATCCATTTCTATCTTAATGTTCTATTCCGTATTAAACTTAAGAACAGTTGTATGAGAGGCATTGCCATAGTTAGACTAAAACCTGGTCCACCTAGTGCACGCACGTTCTTTAATTGGTAAAAACACGATCAAAACAAGCATATTCTCACATTACTGCGTATAAGTACAGATCGTATGTGTCCACTGACTCATAAAAGTACACTCGCACACTTATATTCTACAAAGAAAGTAACATTTATCGTCACCTTTCATAAAATTACACAGACTACATACGATAACAACAAACCAAAACAAACCCAGATTTCCAATAATTCCGGCTACTCGATTCGCCATCTTTGAACGATCGAGAGTAGCATTAAGGTCTGAGGATTGGAATCGGTCTTACTTAATGCTACTCTCGATTGTTCAAAGGTGGCGAATCGAGTAGCCGGATATGTTGGAAATGTGGGTTTGTTTTGGTTTGTTGTTATCATATGTAGTCGGTGTAATTTTATTTAAGTTGACAATCAATGTTAGTTTATTTGTAGAATATAAGTGTGCAAGTGTATTTACAGTATATGAGTCAGTGGACCCTTGGGATCTGTAATCATGCACAGTAATGAGAGAATGTGTTTGTTTTGATCGTGTTGGGAACCAGGTTTAAGTCTAACTATGGCAATGCCTCTCATACAACTATTCTTAAGTTTTCTACGGAATAAAACATGAAGAGATAAATGGATTAGGGATATACATCGTGATTATTTTGAAGTCGATGACATAACTGCAGTGTGCATACATTATTTTGAGAATAAGTCTGAGGTTAGGGAAGACTTTTCTCTAATTCCAGACGGTGAACCTATTCGTGTCCCTCAAGAAATATGTAGATAAAATTTAATTGATATTGTGATATTCCGTCAGTCTCTATGTGCTTTAAAGTGTTGAGTGATTTAGATTCAAGTGTATTTTACAATAACATGTGCTTGCCTGCAGACATGTCTGGCTGGATCTTGGAGTATAACAAAACTTATCAGTGTGACAGATGGAGCAATCTGCATACTGTTACACAGAAGAAATAGTGACTTGGAGGACATGGCTGGGTTTGTAACGCAGGGTTTAACACACTACCAACACATTCCAATTCACGCTGTGGTTATTTGTTATCAAGCAGACTACACTGAACTGAAGCTCGTCTATGTGGTTAAATATAGTCAAGAGAGATTTTGCACTCATGTTCTTTAATAGGTCAAAACCTATTTAGTGTCTGAACGTTTCATTACTAAGGTTACCATCAATGTGTGAAGTGTTGCTATGCCACATGCCAACATTATGTTAGCATTACCAGGGGCATTCATTGGGTTAACATAATCATTTCGGTTGTACTTGGGCTGAGTGGCTCAGGCGGTTAAGGCACTGGCCCTCTGACCCCTAGTTGGCAGGTTCGATCCTGGCTCAGTCCGATGGTAAATATTCGTTTATAGGAAGGGGAGTTAGGGATTGGAATAACTTACCAAGGGAAATGTTCAATAATTTTCCAATTTATTTGCGATCGTTTAAGAAAAGGCTAGGAAAACAACAGATAGGGAATCTGCCACCTGGGCGACTGCCCTGAATGCAGATCAGTAGTAATTGATGATTGATGATCGTATTTGAAGGTGCTCAAATACATCAGCCACATGTCTGTAGATGTACTGGCACGTAAAAGAACTGCAGGACTATATTCGTGCACTTCGGCGTCTCCGAAAACCGTAAAAACGTAGTTAGTGGGACGTAAAGCCAATAACATTATTATTTCGGGTGTACCTTCCTTTTAATGGGTGCTGAATATAGAAAATTGCCCATAACTTAAAAACTAAGGCAACAAATTATGTTTCATAGTTGTCATGAGAGCGAATGCATTGAGGAATCTCGCACCTTAATTTATTTGGAACTTTCAAAATGTTGTTATAAATATCATTTTAACAGTTTTATCATGTATTTTCATCCATCCATGGAAGTGAAATCTAAGAGAAAACGTTATTTGACTAAATGAAATTTCTAAATAATCAGCTTGTTGTTCTCTTTTCTAGTAGAATATATGTGATTGTAATATGTGGTGCGTACTTGTCGGTGAAGCGTTTTCTTACGTGAAAAAGTTATTTTTCCCTATGATGTTACATTTATCATCTTTAAATTACTGCCATTGTACGTGGTATTTTCGCGTTAGCCAATCCCAGCAATCCGGCTACTTCAGCCGCCATGTCTTTTTCACCGCCGTCTCGATCCTCCTATACTGCCTGCTCTATGCGAGCCTTTTTGCGACTACGCTGCGACAAAATTTCTCCGCTAGATGGCAGACATAGACGCACAATGGTCTAAACATTTTCTAATGACGGCAGCCTACAAAACACTATGCAGTATGGTCATATGTTCACTGAAGCTCGTAAAATACATCAGTAATATTAAATATCGGCAATATTACCTGCACGAAGTCGCAGTTGGCCTCTTCATGTACAATTTAAAGATTTTCCTGGACGAAGGCTTGGAGTGGTACCGTACTTTTTGTGTTCTTGCCAACGCAATATCAAATAATAGAGGTCTTACGAACTTGGTTAGGATAATATCACTAACATTTTGCTGATGTTCTTTGACCTCACACTGTAACAAAACACATTCTGAAAGATTTTTAATATTTGTTTTACGTCGCACCAATACATATGGGTCTTATGGCGATGATGGGATAGTAAAGGCGTAGGAATGGGAAGGAAGCGGCCGTGGCCTTAATTAAGGTACAGCCCAGAATTTGCCTGGTGTGAAAATGGGAAACCACGGAAAACTAACTTCAGGGCTGCCGACCGTGGGGTTCGAACCCACTATCTCCCGGATGCAAGCTCATAGCTGCGCGCTCCTAACTGCACGGCCAACTCGCCCGGTATTCTGAAAGGGAAGACGTCGCAAGTCCTCGTATTACGCTCATACGCTTGAAGGACTTCGACAATAGGGCACATCAGTTTAAACGAACTCCTGGAGATGCTTCACCAGAGCAACAAAACTAGGTTTGGGGTATCGAACTCCTCCTCTGTCCTGATGTATAATCAGTTCCATTTAGAGGTGTCGAAGCTCTAGGCAGTGAGATGTTGCTGACACAAATATCACTCCGTCCTCTCTTCAACAACACGAACCTAGTACCCGCAAGCTAGGATTTGATTTCCTGTTTCTAGTTTGATTGGAATATTATCGTCTGGATATCTGAGGTTGTCCAAAATGTCTAAACATGAAGGCGTTTAGTGATTGTCCGTCACAATTTTTATCGCAAGGAATCCACTATCCTCCACGGCGTTAATCACCTTCTGGAAAAAAAAATCCGCAGCCTCTTTCCAGTAATTCGACCAGGCCAGGAATGGAATGAATGAAGCCCCCATCTAGCAGGGAGGATAGGAATTGTGCCGGCTGGCGAAGCCTGTCGCATCCCTCCGGGGCAATGATTAATGAATGACAGATGAAATGAAATGATATTCGAGAGTGTTGCTGGAATTAAATATCACAGGGAAAATCGGAGTATCCGGAGAAAAACCTGTCCCGCCTCCGCTTTGTCCAGCACAAATCTCACATGGAATGACCGGGATTTGAACCACAGAACGCAGCGGTGACGGTGAGAGGCCGGCGTCTATCGCCTGAGCCGCGGAGGCTCCATCAAATTCTGAAATAAGGTGTAAAGGCACAGATACGAGAGTAATCTGAGGATATCCAATTACTTCCTTCATTAGGTCCTTGCCTAGATAAAGCCGACAGCCGCTTTTCTCTCAATTCTCTTCTAGACTGTATTTCATGGAGTCGTATATTTTCTGGCTGCGAACAACCTTGCTGAGATTGGCAACATGGTATACAACAGTTGAATATTTCGGGGAAAGAATCTGAAGTTTCAGTTCTACGAAAAATATACCTTGCACGAACGGAAAGAAACAAGTACTTGACATACTAGGCAATGACATGGCCATTGCGGGGGGTTTTCCTTTCCACCTTAAAATCACTTTTGAAATATCTATAAACATAACATGATTAATTCATTTCACAGTTCTATTCAAAATATATCTTGTACGAACGAAAGTGACCAGACACGTTTACTCATTGTACAAAATAACTCAAGTTTTCATACACATTCACGCACCAATAATACAGTGCTACACCCGCACTGACAGCGAAGATTGTGCGTCTACTGCTGCACTCTTACGGCGATTTGGAGAACTATTGGTAGTCGCGCCTTCCTGTGTTAAACTAGTGGCATAGAGCAGGCAGTATAAGAGGATCGAGACGGCGGTGGTCTTTTTATATTACGGTCTGAGGATTGGAGTCGGTCTTGGTTATATCTAGTGTACATACTAGAGGGCGATGGTTATAGAGGAAGGTCTTTGATGCTACTGACTGCACTCGGTCAAGCCTCATTTGAGTCCAGAAGGCTGTGCATTGCAGCTGTCGGAGCTAAACAAAAATGGAGATTCCATGAAAGAAAACATATTTCCATCTTCACGCTTTACAATCTTTGATCATTATTAACATGATGTTTAGGTGACACTATGAGAATTTATAAATTTGCTGTGCATTTTAAAATTGTAGTTTTATAATTTCAAGACCATGGTGAAGATTATTAAGCAGTATTTCAAAGAGCCAGAGTATCATGATTGAGGTACTATTATGTGTTCTGTGTGTGTCAGGACTAGCGGCAGCATGTTACGCATTTTGCACACTGGCCAGAGAAACGGTAAGTAAACTTGTGTCACTGTCCAGTTGTATTTCCACCACCACCACCACTAAACATATCTTTTTCGTATCCCGTGCTTTAAATACAAGCATTTCACAGCTCTGCTCATCTTGTGTGTGATATATTTTACATATCAAAGAATTTATGTTTCTGAAACGGAGAATTTGGGGCTTTGTGAGTAAAGTAACCTCGTGTCCTCATCCCGAAATGGTGCAGCTCTTTTCAGGCACACCCCCATTACAAATTAATACCTACGAGGACTCAAGGTATTGATAGGGTTACATGTGATTGTTTATATTTTGTTGCACCCTATATCTACTCTACTCTTTATCTGAATTGTTGATGATATATTGATGATATGGAAACGACTGTGCAATTGAGAGCTTATCTATAAAGCGACGTAAATCCATGAAATGCAGAACTTCAGAAACCACTATTTTATTTATTTTCTTATAATTGTATTTAGATATGATTATGAATATAATGTAGTTTCAGTCATTACGTCCATACACATGTTGGTAAAGTTTTTAAATCTCTTATCAATGGAAATGCTGGTAATCTTGTGTAAGTTGGACTTAAGACGCCTGGAACGAAATCATTTTTGACATATGTTTTGAGTGGCATTTATGAACATTTAAATTGCTTAAACAGAATAATTATTATAGGAGGATAGCACACAATGTGCATATAGGAAAGAGAAATTATCTTAACTGCATAGTTCAATTAGAGATACTGTTCTTTTGGAGCACAGCTCTGCGTGGTTCCACACAGTTCACAAGCACACTTTCCATCTGGTTCGTGGAAGATGTTTCTATTGCACATCTTGTAGTGAAATCCATGGACCGCGAAGCGTGTCAGGGTTTATCGCAGGTCGTAGCTAGGATTGTTCCATCATGGCGCCTGTTTGGTAGAAATCTTCGCTTATTTATCCTGTAGTTCTTGAAGTAAGGCTTGGTATTGTGTCGTGGAAGGCTCTATACAGAACAGTTGTCTTGTCAGCTCATAGGTTAACCTCGAAGGAGCCTTCTTTGCCAGGCAGAGAGCTTTCTTGAGATACGTGGCCTTCACTCGTTCTAGTACAGCTAGGTTGTCCGTTGTTAGGCACTCCCAGATGATCTCTAATGCGTATGTCATGATGGGGAGATCTCGATGTGGAATAGGGCTATTGGTGTCTCTATAGATAATTGTCGAAGAACCTTGATCTCATTCATTGCTGCGACTCCTGATGCTGCTTTGTCTCTGATGTGTTTGGTGAAGCCTTTTCCATTTGATTGTAAAGTCAAGCGTAAGTACTTGTAGGAACTGACCTGACAAGATCTTTATTCTTGAATTTGATGTACTCTGCAGCTGGGAGTTTCCCACCTCTTCTAAATGTCGTTTGGACTGTTTTCTCTAAATTAATACCAAATAATAAGTTTATCAAACGATTCCTGTAGCTTTTTATGTGATGTTGAGGCTAACGCCATGTCATCTGCATATATGTAAATGGAGACCTCCTCACTGGTGATTAATTCAACTACGTCCCTTGTGGCAATGTTGAACAATATCGGACTTAAGGGATCTCCCTGCAACACTCCCGTCGTCTGTTGGATTGCCTCTGATCTAGACAGGTTGTCGTCAATGTACATATACATTTTCATTAAGAGTGAATGAATTATCCTGTATAGGTAGTGATCCTGACCTATAAGTTGTGCCAGTTTACTTCTTAGTACATTCGAATTCTTTAGCATAGTCTATAAACAATTCATGAAGTTTTCCTTTTGAAGACGGAGAGGTTCAGTAATGTTTCCTATTAGGCATTGGATAGCATGAGTGGTGAGCGCCCTTTCCGGAAGCCAAATTGTTCATCAGGTATCATTGACTCCGTTAGAGCTGTTAGTCGGTTAAGTGGACAGGAGCTTGAACCCCGTATTCTCCACAGCTATACCTCGATAAGAATTTGGATCATCCGTCTTGCCTTTGCCGTTGTATAGGCGTTTTATGATGGAGTATCTCCATTTCTCTGGTTATCTTAGCCTGAGCCACGCACTGGTTGAGTATGACAGTCCAGGCTTTAGCAAGATATGCGCTACTTTCCTTCAAATGTTTGTTGAATATGATTTCCTACATTTCAAATATTGATCATCAAAATATTACACCATTATCACAGCACTTAGGTGAGCAAAATGCATTTTAAAATAGTGTTCAAAACATGGAGTACATCGCCATCACTGTCATTATCATTATGAATATTGGCAGGTAGAGGAAACGCATGTTGATGAAATCGTATTGCAGGCTGGTCTTCCGTTATATCTAGACATTTTATGTCTTTTATCTTGTTTCACTGGATGGTCTAACTGATCTTGTCTGGGCTTAAGGGACCCCTCTTCAGTAATGTGTGAAAACATCCTGTCAGCGCTGAAAATGAGAATTGGTTTGTATTTATCTGAATACATTTCAACTCTGAGCTATTAAACCCCAGTTATGATTTAATATGTTCCCTAGCTGAGGTTTTCCACGTATAGAAAATGTACAGTGACAACTTCCCAACAATATTGTTATACTCAGTAGACAATTTCAGTTTTCTACACCTTCAACCCTCCAAAATCTACATAAGGACCGGGCGAGTTGGCCGTGCGGTTGGGGGAACGCGGCTGTGGGCTAGTATCCGGGAGATGGTGGGTTCGAACCCCACTGTCGGCAGCCCTGAAGATGGTTTTCCGTGGTTTCCCATTTTCACACCAGGCAAATGCTGGGGCTGTATCTTAATTAAGGCCACGGCCGCTTCCTTCCAACTCCTTGGCCATTCCTATCCCATCGTCGCCATAAGACCTATCTGTGTCGGTGCAACGTAAAGCAACTAGAAAAAAAAATAGAGACTTAAACTTTCGCTATACGACGAAAGAACCGATAAACTAATTTAGTAAAAGCAAAACATTAATCATGAACTTTGGATTTACTTCACTTTGGAAATAAGCTCTTAGTATAGACAAGTTATAGAGGAAACAGAAGTAAGAAGAAGGCTTTTAATGTGTGTTGTAATAATCATATTCATGTAATCGTTGGGTCGGCGTATGAAGTCCCTACATCCATTCTTATCCTTGTATTTCTCTTCAGTTTCGATGGTCTGTCAGTTCCCACCTCTCATCTCTCTACCTGTCCGACTCGGCTAAATGGTCAGCGTACTGGCCTTCGGTTCAGAGGGTCCCGGGTTCCATTCCCGGCCGGGTCGTGGATTTTAACCTTCGCTGGTTAATTCCAATGGCCCGGGGGCTGGGTGTTTGTGCCGTCCCCAACATCCCTGCAACTCACACACCACACATAACACTATCCTCCACCACAATAACACGCAGTTACCTACACATGGCAGATGCCGCCCACCCTCATCAGAGGGTCTGCCTTACAAGGGCTGCACTCGGCTAGAAATAGCTACACGATTGTTTTTTTTAATCTCTCTACCTCATGCTGGATCTTCCTCTTGGTCTCTTGTCCTGAAGTTGTAAATCTGTTTATGTTCATACCACGTGAGCCCGGATGACCC
Organism: Anabrus simplex; assembly: GCF_040414725.1. Lineage (NCBI taxonomy): Eukaryota > Metazoa > Arthropoda > Insecta > Orthoptera > Tettigoniidae > Anabrus > Anabrus simplex. The sequence goes on along the minus strand of NC_090265.1, from coordinate 26,793,465 downwards.
ATGTTTCTAATATCTGTATTTCTTAGTCTGTCGCGTCCATACTCCGAACAAATCACATCTCGGCTCCCTCGATCCTACTTCAATTCTTTTGTCCTCATCGTTCAAGTCTCACGCCTATACGTGAAATGTTTGGCAGATGGCTCTTTTGTATTTTGGTGGCAAATTTTTGGTTCAGTATTAGGACTTATATTTCTTGATAGAATTCATCCAGCTTGAATTCGATTGATTATTTCCTCATATATCGGACCTGTATTTGATATAATGATGCGCTCAGGTATTAGAATTTAATTGCCATCTTCAGTTGTTTTCTTTCCTGTCGACTACTTATTTCGTTGTATAACCATCATCTCACCTTGGCTTCTGCTGTCCAGGCATTAACCTGTTCCTCAGCTTGAAGTTTTGAATCGCCCTACATACACGTGTCATCTGCACCGATGAGGGATTGTAGTAAGGATGTAAAGGAGTGGTCGTATAAGACCCCAATTAGAGTATGGGACACATCCCAGGATTACTTGATACGAGAACTGGGAAAGATCCCAGGGAAAGCAACACGATTTGTTTGGGTGACTTCCGACAAGAGAGTAGTGTTACGAAAAGGTTGCAGACTTTTGCTGGAAAGACTTGGGAGTAAGGAGACGAGAGGTTCGGCTAAGCGGCATGCTCTGAAGTGGAGAGATGGCGTGGAATGACAATAGTACACGAATTAGCTTGAGAGAAGATAAAGTTGGAATGCAAAAGAGTAAAATTGAGCAAATGTTCATTTACGGGATAAGGAATAAGGGATATGAATAATTTAGCAAGGGACATGTTCGCTAAATTTCCATGTTCCTTGAAAACATTTCAGAAAAGGCTAGATAAACAAGCTGCCACCTGGGTGATGGCCCTGTCATTGTTAACTCTCTCTTGGATGTCATAAATAGAAGTGATGAAAAGAAGTGGTCACAAGGACTGCGGCTTGCATCATTCCCTTCTTCACTTGGAAGTTACTATGAAAAATAATACCCATAATAATTGAGGCGCTGAGCTAAAATAAGGGACTAGTCATCATGTTGGTGGTATATGAGTTGTTACTGTGCTTCGTATCTTTATATGATTCCTCAGCTGTTGACAGCCAACGGCCGTAGCCGTGTTGAAACACCGGATCCCGTGAGATCTTCGAAATTAAGCAACATTGTGCGTGGTCAACGTTTGGATGGGTTGCCACGCGCTGTTGGTGTAGGGCAGGCACACCTCTGCGGAGGTTCGAACTTTACAACTGTTGATGCTAACTATTTCCCTGTCTAAACCAGTGTTGCCATTTTGTATCGTGCAAAAGTGAAGTTTGGAGCAGAGATCAGGAGTGAAATCTGGCATCCAAATCAAATATGAACATAGTTGTTTGACTAAATAACCCGAGTTCTTTAGTAAGATAATCCTTTTGTATTATCCCTTCCATGTTACAAGCCGAGATACTGACTTGTCTGTCGATTTTGATATGTATGTTTTGTTATATGACGCGTGATTATACATTTATTTGGAATGCGTATTAATATGTTTAAATAATAATAATAATAGTTTCGTGTGGCTATTTGTAGCCGGGTGCAGCCCTTGTAAGGCAGACCCTCCGATGAGGGTGGGCAGCATTGACCATGTGTAGGTAACGGAGTGTTATTGTGGTGTAGGTTAGTGTTATGTATGGTACGTGGGTTGCTCGGATGTTGCGGGCAGCACAAACACTCAGTCCCCGAGCCAATGTGACGATGATATATTTCTGAAGGAATGAAAGATGACTTGGTCAGATGATATAATGACAAGTAATGAGACATGGAGTAACAGCTACACCAAGAACATTCTGAACTCAAATCGAGTTAGTTGTTGCATTCTTATCTTTTTTTCTCTCTCTCTTTTATTCAAATTATCTTATCTTTCAGTAACTTAAGTGCCAGTTGCACGATCTCTCTTCCCGGGATCATTTCCAAGGATGACCAGTTTGTCTCTCTTATCTCGCATAAACTCTTTGCACGTTGTGATAATCCGATACTGAGGCAGAGCTGGTTAACAGAGGAGTTCCAAGCTCGCCTATGTGTAATGTTCTTCGCTAGTGCCATATTCAAACGAATCGATTCTCTTCAGGTCTGTAGCATGAAGACTTCACATCTCAGCTCCATAAAGGAAAAAGCAATAAATCGTCACAGTCTGCATTTAGGGCAGTCGCCCAGGTGGCAGATTCCCTATCGTTTGTTTACTTAGTATTTTGTTAAATGATATCAAAGAATTTGGAAATTTATCAAATATCTCCCTTGATAAATTTTCCAATCCCTAACTCATCTTCGTACAGTCGAGTATTTTCACCAATCCGTCCAACTTGATCTTCATATTGCTATCTTTCGTACCTCGCCACTCTCTTCTACTAATGCAACGTCTCCCTACTTCCAAGTCTTGCAACATTTTCGTAACACTACTCTTTAGTCGGAAATCTCCCAGAACAAATCGAGCTGCTTTTCTTTGTATCTTTTCCAGTTATCGAATCAAGTAATCCTGGTGTGGCTCCCATGCTCTAATTGGGGTCTTACCAGAGACGTACATGCTCTCTCCTTTACACCCTCACTCATCATCATCAAGTAACCCCTCCAGCAGGGCGGTGTTGCACGAGCTCTCGCCAAGGTGTCTCTCCAGTCTCCTCCTCTACTTCAGTTGAAATGACGTGTGACTTTTAGTGCCGGGAGCGTGGAAGGACATGTTTGGCTCACCAGGTGCAGGTCTTTTGATTTGACGCCCATGGTCGGCATGCGCGTCGTGGTGAGGATGCAATTATGACGACAACACAGCGGAATTAACCAATGATGGTTAAAATTCCCGACTTTGTCGGGAATCGAACCTGGACCTCCTGTGACCAAAGGCCAGCTCGCTAACCATTTAACCATGGATCCGGACATATTCAGTTGATCCAGCCATCGTTTCCTTGGTCCTCCAACAGGTATATTTCTGCTGACTGACTGACTGTCGAGTGGCTGACATTCTCTTTACATGTCTGAACCATGTTTCGTCTTGCAGACCTGAGTCTTTCTTGCAGAGGGTGCTCAACTCTCAAAGATGGTCTGACATCCCCATTTCTCTCATGACCGTGCCGTGTTTTCTGCACGGCATTCCTAAGAAATTTTATCTCACAGGCCTGCAGTTTACTAAGGTCTCTACTGTAGTCCGCACCGTGCAGGTTTTTAGGCCACATGTGAGTATGGGGATAAGATACGATTTATACAAGGACATTTTTGTTTACAGGGTTACATTCTTGTCCCGGATCAGGGGACGTATGAGCTTATAGAATTTAGACCCACTGGTCACTCTGTTAAGTACTTCTTGCTCTGCTCCGCCCATGTTTCAGACGACGCTCCCAAGGTACTTCAATTCTTGTACTGTTGTAATCTACTGTATTGTACATCAAGTTGTATTTGGCAACCAGTATTATCTATTTATTCCCACCTCAAACATAAAGTAAAACAATGGGTCTCTATCTCAATATTAAAAAGACCAAAGTTATGTCTACGGACGAGTGTGGTACAGTTTGTTTAGAGCTAAATGGGGAGGAGATAGAGAGTGTGGAGGATTTCATCTTCTTGGGAGCCAAAATCATTCAAAGTAGAAATTGGGGTCCTGAAAGTAAAAGACGGATTTCGGTTGAACGAATCGCTTTGATGATTACGTCCCTGATCTGGAAGAGCAGAGATATCAATTTGGCTACTAAGTACACATTATTCATTGCGATCATATTCGCATTATTCATGTATGGATGTGAGAGTTGGACGCTAAAACAGGCAGACAAGCTCTGGTGTTGGCGAAGACTCTTGCGAATACCGTTGGACTGCAAACATCACCAATAAAGCAGTTTAGAGCGCATCAAGGCCCCTATGTCATTGGTTGGTATGATTATGAAGCTGAGACTAGCATACTTTGCCACGTTATGCGATCAGATGCATTGGAAAGAACAATCATGCTAGGAATGATCAGCGGTACAAGATGACCAGGTCGCTAGAGGACTCGTTGGTTAGACATCAGTAAATCTGACACCACCCCCACCCTGGAACAACTAAAGGGGGCAGTGAGGAACAGAACACCTTGGGGAGGGCTAATTCATAGAATCGCCGATGGTCGGATTCGACTGAACGAATGACATCATCATCATTATCTATCCTTACTACAAGCCCTAAATACTCTAATAACCATATGAAGAGATCTGTGACATTAATATACAAACCCGTTTACATGATTACTGCAATGAAGATCTTTCCTAAGTCTTACATCTACTCTCATCTTCGATGATAATGATATAGAGCGAGAGCAGTGGCAGCAGCCGGTAGGAGACCGACAATGACTGAGCGGCTGATTCGCTACCAAGTATATAACAAACAACCTGTTTTGTTCCTGTTAATTCCACGGACTCTGGAACGCAATGGTGTGACGCAGTTTTCTGGCGGTTTCTTCATATTATTTACAAGCCGCTGGACTAACCCATCGCTGATACTACCCAAGCTATTTCTTAGAACAGAACAGCGACAGCCTTGGCCTCACGTGCTAGTGATATGTGTTCTCAGCTACGCCGCACCATCTTCGCGTCCTAGGAATCTGTACTTCCAACAAGCTGAGAGCCGCGTGGCGGTCCTCTTTCCGACCTTCACGCAGAGGGGTCGTAGTTCTTTGTAGGCTGAGGATAGGTCATTGGAGATCTGCGCACTCGTACCTCCCCCGGTGTGTTCTTGTGGTGCCGACTTCACCGTGGCCCACATCCTCTAGCCTAAGAGAGAACCTCGGTCTGCAGGAGACACCTCGAACTCATGCTAGCCGATCAGTGGCAATTCGTGAGGTATCAATTGAGGGAGTCACATAGACGCGAGCAGAAATAAATAAATAAATTCCTACCTCACGAGGCGCCACTGAACATTTTACGGTTTTCGGGACGCCAAAGTGCCGGAATTTTGTCTTGCAGGAGTTATTTTACTCAACAGATAATTTACAGATACGAAGCTGAGGTATTTGAGCACCTTCAAATCACACAGAAAAGTGAACTGCAGTGCACAGGGTTGTATAGTAAATAATGAGCACTGAATTAAAGAGAGCAACGTCATTCGGGCTGTTTTCATCCCTACGAAGAAACTACTAAATATAACGATTAAATAGTTAGATTTATACATATTACACAGCGCTGTACCACTTGTTTCACAATTACTAACACACTGACTACGACAGCAAGTTTTCAGCCTTCGAGCAGCACTCCAGGGAGAAGAGATAGTACCGTTAGAAACCCCGGATCTGCCGCCCCCCTCACTTACAGTAGTGAGCTCTGGACACATCGAGCTTGTGACCGAGGCTCCTGTAATGTCTGCAGTGTTCACCCTCGTCCACACCCCCAGCGGCTAGGTAGCGGAAATTACTCCTTCAGTTACAGAGGAGTTACGCCCGGCTGGTGCATTTGGCACTGGGACTAGCAAAAGGGAAGCATGTGATACATGTAATTGGCTGTATTTATGACATGATGACGTAAATACCTTCATTTCGATTATTTTCTAATTTCTACCTGGAAAGCAAGCTAGTTAATTAATAGGCACGTGACCCTGTGCCCTTAAAGAGCAGCCACTGTAGCCGATGACGCGACTACTGCTGATCTCGCCATGTGCGAGAATGGACTAACCAAGTGCCAAGTGTTTCCTTTTCATGAGCTTAACTCCTTTTCAGCTTAATAATATAACATTCGTTTTATTTTTTAATTAATTTCTAAGTCCGCCTCTGTGGTGTACTGGTTAGTGTGATTAGGTGACACCCACGCAGGCCTGGGTTCGATTCCCGGCTCTGCCACGAAATTTGAAAAGTGGTATGAGGGCTGGAACGGGGTCCACGCAGCCTCGGGAGGTCAACTGAGTAGAGGTGGGTTCCATTCCCACCTCAGCCATCCTAGAAGTGGTTTTCCGTGGTTTCCCACTTCTCGTCCAGGCAAATGCTGGGATGGTGCCTAACTTAAGGCCACGGCCGTTTCTTTCCCTTTTCCTTGTCTGTCCCTTCCGATCTTCCCATCCCCCCGAAAGGCCCCTGTTCAGCATAGCAGGTGAGGCAGCCTGGGCGAGGTACTGGTCATCCTCCCCAGTTGTATCCCCAGACCCAAAGTCTGAAGCTCCAGGATACTGCCCTTAAGGCGGTAGAGGTGGGATCCCTCACTGAGTCCGAGGGTAAAACCGACCCTGGAGTGTAAACAGATAAGAAGAAGTAGAATTAATTTTTAAATTCCTCCCTTGAATAAATAGTTTAATTTTAATTTTTGTTTCCATTAACTTGTTCAGAGAGGATGGCTGTTCTTCCTCTTAAGACAAAAATCACCACCACCACCTTCCATTTGTTTTTTTTTTACAAGCTGCTTTACGTCGCACCGACACAGATAGGTCTTATGGCGACGATGGGACTGGAAAGGGCTAGGAGTGGGAAGGAAGCGGCCGTGGCCTTAATTGATGTACAGCCCCAGTATTTGCCTGGTGTAAAAATTGGAAACCACGGAAAATCATCTTCAGGGCTGCCAACAGTGGGGTTCGAACCCATGATCTCCCGAATACTGGATACTGGCCGCACTTGAGCGACTGCAGCTATCGAACTCGGTCTCTTCCGTTAAACACTTTTTGATCACCAGGGGCTCTTCTGCTAAATAACGAATAATTGCTCAGATATCCCAATAGTTCTGTAGTTCAATTTCTTCGGCGCAAGAATTGGGGACTCCGTCGCCTCCTTTCCGGTTGCAGTTCGGTCACGATCTGTCAGTGATAATCTGGACACCACCGGACATTGAGAAAAGACAATTGACAATTAGCAAAGAGCAAGGCCTACCTTCTCAGGCTACCACATTGAAGTATATGGTAATGTTTGTATGTTCTTGCTGTTCCAGGGCCCACCGCCAGGAGTATACCGGGTTCGAGACCCAGACTCCAACACATGGTTCGTCACGTCCACAGCCGAGGGTATGCCCTTCCCTTGGCGACATCGTATACCTGTTTACAGGAAATACTGAACCCTTTCCACCAGCGTCATGTCCAAACCTTGTTTTTTGCTTGATTGATGTCTTCGTCGCTGTATGTATTTGTTGCAATATAAATTATTTTAAATTGTCTGCACTTATTACTATTATTATTATTAATTTAGTTAATAAGGTAGAAAACGCATGTATGTATGTTCAGTCCGTCAGCGCTAACGCTGGTGGGATCCTCAACAGCTCTACCATCAGCTGTCATAGATGGCCTAGGCATCACTGAAGAGGCGTACTAGGGAATTGAGGAGTGCTTTCCGTAGTTTTCCTCACAGAAAACGCATGTCTGTCTGTTAGGTTATCAGCCCAGAGGCTGGTTGGATCCTCAAATAGCACCACCAAAGGTTATGCGATTATAAGGAAACCCCAAAAACCAATGGCAGCACCACAATGAGGCGTACTAGGCAAGATGAGGAGTGAGGTAGTTTGCCATTGCTTTCGTCGCTGGGTTAGAATGTACTATTGCAGCACGACTGACCCTATGAGCAGCACCTTTTACACTGACTGACAGAGCAAATGCAACACCAAGAAGGAGTGGTCAGAACTTTATGCCAATTGCAGGGTAGACTGACGTCACTGAGGTATGCTCATGATGTGAAATGCGCCGCTGTGCTGCACACTTAGCGAACGATAAATGGGACACGGCGTTGGCGAATGGCCCACTTCGTACCGTGATTTCTCAGCCGACAGTCATTGTAGAACGTGTTGTCGTGTGCCACAGGACACGTGTATAGCTAAGAATGCCAGGCCGCCGTCAACGGAGGCATTTCCAGCAGACAGACGACTTTACGAGGGGCATGGTGATCGGGCTGAGAAGGGCAGGTTGGTCGCTTCGTCAAATCGCAGCCGATACCCATAGGGATGTGTCCACGGTGCAGCGCCTGTGGCGAAGATGGTTGGCGCAGGGACATGTGGCACGTGCGAGGGGTCCAGGCGCAGCCCGAGTGACGTCAGCACGCGAGGATCGGCGCATCCGCCGCCAAGCGGTGGCAGCCCCGCACGCCGCGTCAACCGCCATTCTTCAGCATGTGCAAGACACCCTGGCTGTTCCAATATCGACCAGAACAATTTCCCGTCGATTGGTTGAAGGAGGCCTGCACTCCCGGCGTCCGCTCAGAAGACTACCATTGACTCCACAGCATAGACGTGCACGCCTGGCATGGTGCCGGGCTAGAGCGACTTGGATAAGGGAATGGCGGAACGTCGTGTTCTCCGATGAGTCACGCTTCTGTTCTGTCAGTGATAGTCACCGCAGACGAGTGTGGCGTCGGCGTGGAGAAAGGTCAAATCCGGCAGTAACTGTGGAGCGCCCTACCGCTAGACAACGCGGCATCATGGTTTGGGGCGCTATTGCGTATGATTCCACGTCACCTCTAGTGCGTATTCAAGGCACGTTAAATGCCCACCGCTACGTGCAGCATGTGCTGCGGCCGGTGGCACTCCCGTACCTTCAGGGGCTGCCCAATGCTCTGTTTCAGCAGGATAATGCCCGCCCACACACTGCTCGCATCTCCCAACAGGCTCTACGAGGTGTACAGATGCTTCCGTGGCCAGCGTACTCTCCGGATCTCTCACCAATCGAACACGTGTGGGATCTCATTGGACGCCGTTTGCAAACTCTGCCCCAGCCTCGTACGGACGACCAACTGTGGCAAATGGTTGACAGAGAATGGAGAACCATCCCTCAGGACACCATCCGCACTCTTATTGACTCTGTACCTCGACGTGTTTCTTCGTGCATCGCCGCTCGCGGTGGTCCTACATCCTACTGAGTCGATGCCGTGCGCATTGTGTAACCTGCATATCGGTTTGAAATAAACATAAATTATTCGTCCGTGCCGTCTCTGTTTTTTCCCCAACTTTCATCCCTTTCGAACCTCTCCTTCTTGGTGTTGCATTTGCTCTGTCAGTCAGTGTATAACGCTCAGATGCACTAGTCATGCTCTGAATGTCATTACTCAGCACTACCCATACCCCAGCAACTTCCATATTGTCACAGCCATGGATGTTGACTGGGACTTTGGTGGAAGCTACACTTTACTCTGGCCTGTGCCAAGAGATGGATGCAAAAGTACTGTATCCATCAAGAAATGACAGCAGACAGAGAAAACGCATAGCCAAGATAAATTATGCATCGAGATTTTTCTTCATCAGAGTTCAGAGGTGGATCCAGGATTCCCTAAAGGGAGGGGATAACTTAAAAGAACACGAACACCACAAAACAAAAACGAGTAATTGGGATATTTTCCTTCCGTAGTGATGGCATTTCCCAAGTTTATATTATGGAAATTGTCACAGTATAGTAAACGCTAGTTAAGGTAATTTATTGATATTTATTTCACTACAAAATTCCCTTAAATAATGTTTAAAGTACATCAATATTACTATGTACAGTTACATATTAGCAGTTCACATCAATCAACATTTGACCTGTCAGAAACATCCAGCCTTCGTGGTTTCGACTTAAGAGATCTCTAACATTTATTGTCCTTTCCTTATGGATGTTTGCTAATGCAAGGCCATTAAGCCGGTTCTCTCTCATTGTACTTGCTGGGTTTTAGCTTACGTAGGGCCGAGAAACTTCTCGCTGTCATGACGACAAGGTGGAAAATATTTGTAGCAATGGTCTATTATTGGGAAAGAAGTCTTCATTACATAATTCTCACTGTATTCAACCTTCCTATTACGGTGCTAATGTAAGAAAATGCAGCTGTTTCCAGACCAATAATAAATTCCCTTATTCTCAAAGTCGCGCCTGAGGCAACATCTTCACTTAATGTCTCATTATCTGAATCTTCTTCACTTTGTTCAGGAACCCTTATAACAGGTAACATTTAATAACGGCGTATGGCCTCCGGAGAGGCGACCTGCACGTGTGTGAAGATGAGGCCCTACCTAGGATGTTTTCTAATGCTGAATACGTCACGCACACCCAGCCCCCGAGCCACTGGAATTAACCAATTAAGGTTAAAATCCCCGACACGGCTGGGAATCGAACCCGGGACCCTCTGGACCAAAGGCCAGCACGCAAACCATTTAGCCATGGAGCCGGACACATGTAACATTCATTCCTTGAAATATAATGCAGCTATAGGCCTAATATCTTTCTACCCAATGTTGTATTCCTAGCCTTTTCTTAATTGATAGCAAAGAAATTGGAAATTAATTGAACATCTCCCTTGGTAAGTTATTCCGATCCCAAACTCCCCTTTCTGTAAACGAATATTTGTACGAATTTGACTTCTTGAATTCTAACGTTATCTTCACGTTGTGATATTTCCTACTTTTAAAGACAGCACTCAAACTTATTCGTCTACTGATGTCCTCCCACGCCATCTCTTCACTGACAGCTCGGAACATACCACTTAGTCGAGCAGCTCGTCTCCTTCCTCTCAAGTCTTCCCAGCTTAAACTTTGCAACATTTTTGTAACGCTACTTTTTTTTGTCGGAAATCACCCAGAACAAATCGAGCTGCTTTTCTTTGGATTTTTTCCAGTTCTTGAATCAAGTAATCCTAGTGAGCGTGAAATACTGAACCCTTGGGCCACTATGAAGGATACCTACCTTCCTTACCTATCAGCAATTAGCATGAGACCTGTCTCTTGGGTCGTTTCGGGCTCTTCGTCACTTGCTGAGGAAGGGTGGGGTTTTATATTATTAAATCTAGCTACTCGAATGAAAGGTCTATTCAAGAAATATTTGGTTTTTATTTAAGAAACAGCGGGGAAAACAATTAACTCAATATCATTTGGATTAATCTTGTCGCATCAACACCACAATAATTACAACACTGAGGATCAGAATGCTGGTTTGAGCCTTTGACTTAACTGCCTGATGGGCATCCTTACTAGAAACCATTGTCACATATTATAAATGAAGAAAATAAAGTCTGAAAATCCTTAAGTTCGGTTTCCATGTGAGACAGCATGTACCATCATGATGATTCTTGATGGTTCAGCCCTCGTAACACGAACTCTGGACTCTGGGTATAATTAAGGCAGTCCAATCGGTGTGTGCCACATAGTGGTTGTACGGCATGGACCCTTATTTGAATCGATGTGACTTGCGACTATGTCATGGACCGACGTCTAAACTTCTAATTTACTTTAAAGTCATTGTGGATAATGGCCGCAAGGAAAATGATGCTACAGCGGCATTTGGCCTTAATCTAAGTCACTGAGGTTGATGACCCCATGACCATCCAAGTTTCTAAGCTGAAGGTTAAACACAATTAAGTTACATCGGTTGATGACCAAAGTTTCCACTTTACTAATCCCAGCACACTTAATGCTCAATCAATCAAAGTCGAATAATACAACAACAACCACGCTCACAATACTTTGTGGCAGTAGAATCCATTACCTTCGGATATGTCCCCTTAAGCGTGACGTTAATATTTGAACTTTCCCAGAAATATAAACTAAGATTTCCAGAATGCAGTTATTTCACAAAAACGGTTTCCACTGAATTTAATAATTTAATAAATTTAAATGATATAATGAATCTTAATTAACAACAAATTCTATCTCCGCGGCCGAATGGTTTCTTTCACAAGTCCCTACTCGAATTCTGACTTGGATCATGGTTATCGTCTTTTAGAATCGTGCAGCTGGAAGAAAATTTACATAATTTATTTCCAGTATTATATCTTGTTTCATGACATCACACTTTAAATTTAATCTAAAACTAGCAATTATTAATACTTGGATAACCCTAATATTTAAGTACAAAACAAATCTGCATAAGTAACTCGTCGTAAAATGTAAGCCCATTTACTGTGTCATATCCCATCATGACATTTCCTAAAGCTTTGTGCACCCCTCAAAAATAAATCATCACTGCTATCACTCTATATTTTGGACAACCCTTGAATTGGCTGACTTTGCTTATTATACTCTAACCTTGTGGTTTCAAATATACATTACGATCTCAATTAAACAAATTAGTAGTATCTAATAACCTACACGTTATTCCCGGATGAAAATTCAACTAGTTCTCGCAAATTTAATGATCTCCGTTCTAAAGAATGCAATCTAATTTTCAACCTGTAACAAGCAGCACACTCCCGGTATCCTCGAGCGGCGACTCAATCAGCTGGCGGTATCGGACCCTTCACAACCCTCGCTCTAAGCTTTGATATGAAACACCTGTCCTATGACATGCGTAACTGGTCTACAAGAATGAAATCTTCGACTTCGCAAATAGAATTAAAATACGATATTCCTGACCAAACAGACATGCACATAGATTTTACTTTTAAAATGTTATTCAATTTGTACACGTCGCAAATTAACACTTACGTGGATTCTCTCACACCTTTCCATCCCAATCACTATACAAATATCTTCCTCGGGCTCACATAAAATCCCGGCATCATTACAGGCTTCAATCACCTGATTCGCAAATCCTATCTCAACTCATACGACAAAATCTAACCTCTTGCCTTCAACTCGACGACTCTCACTGACAAAAAGAAATGGAATAATAATACTTAGAATTACGCAAAATACTTTAATAATGAACAACTTCTCATAACATGACCTCGTATTTAAAAAATGGATTTTCACAAAAATGACTAACAAACTTTACTGTTATTTATTGTTTAAACAATAGATATTCACCGATCTGCATTACACAACACTACAGCGTGCTCATATCCGATTGAAACTGGGTAACCACGGACATCTTGCACCAATTCCATTTATCGAACAGAAATGTTTACGTCAAATAAAACATCTTAACTTGACATCACGAAAATATAGGCAATAGATTCACGGAAATGAAGATGTACTTTGGACGTGATATCACTTCGTAACCCTCATTAATAACTTTTTACAACATGTTACACGACACTTTAAAAATTTATCCAAGCAGAAAATAAAACAAATGACCTTTCGTCATATTTCTGACATTCACGAAACATATGGGTGACCAACTGCGTCATAAATACCTATTACAAATGAATATAAGTGTGATATTATAAAACAGATACAAAAAGGCGTTGAGATGGCATTCCACCTATTATACGCGAACCTTTTCTTGAGCCCGATTTTTACGGGATGAGGAGTAAGGAGGGAGCGCTGCCGGTTCCGGTTTTACTGCCAACTGAATGGAAATGAAATCGGAATTGAATCGATAATATGATCGATCGATACGAATTTTCTAAATATTTATTACCTTACGCCAACAACTGTGTCACACATACATTATTTAACATTATATAACATTTCTCGATGCGAATCTTGTTCCTAGCATGAATTATATGGTTTGGCTTTGCTGTGTAAACAATAACAGTACTAGTTCGTAAAGTGTACGCCAGACGTCAAACAGCGATGCATAAGCGATTCATAGTTTGTGTTTCAAAGGTTGCCTAAACGGATGCCGAAGATAACTGAGGTCTACCGATTCAGCACTAGGCAGGTCAGGGCTCAAGAAAAGGTTCGCGTATAGTACCTTAACTGCACGGTATATTGACCGTCTTTTCATCAGATTACTTTTGCAATGAACTACTATCTCCAATTGGAGTCAAGACCCCGGCCACATCGGTCAAATCTATGTTTGCTGGACTTAGTCTACTTCTTGACGATCGATTTACTGAACAGTTCAACCCTCTCTCCTCTCTCTCGAGCTTCAATGATACAAATGCAGGGGTTTCAAGATGGCGTCCCCTCTCTTCAGGCATTTTTCCTTGCCGCCAAGAAAATTTGCGTAATTTTTCCGACTTAGTGGAACTGTGTTTAAAAGAGTTTTTGCTGTAACCAAGTACTTGCTAACTTGCTAGCGACAGTGTTCACGAACAGTTAAAATTATTTCTTACCACATTAACTGGTTAACTGACCTCATTTGATAGGCACTATTTTCTGACGACTCAGCGTCGGTAACACAGACACGCGCGTCCTTCCTGAAAAACCCACAGAAATGGCTTATCAATCTCAAATATGTCTTACTAAAGACCAATTGTCTTACAAAATTATTACATGACACTCATTATACCCCGTTCATTGCTAATTCCTTTATTTAAATATTTAACCAAAACTTTCTTCTGTATCTATCCAACTTTGACACGTGCGGATGACGTCACATCTCATAGCGTGGGAAAGAAAACGGCCATCTTCCTGCATCGTGTCGCCTCTGCGATATAAAAAAGTAGGTTTGAGCTTCTCGTTACAATTGACATGGGACCTCATGTGGTAACTTTAAGATTTTTTTTTTTTTTTTGCTAGTTGCTTTACGTCGCACCGACACAGATAGGTCTTGTGGCGACGATTGGACAGGGAAGGGTTAGGAGTGTGAAGGAAGCGGCCGTGGCCTTAATTAAGGTGCAGCCCCAGCATTTGCCTGGTGTGAAAATGGGAAACCACGGAAAACCATTTTCAGGGCTGCCGACTTTAAGATATAAATTCTTAGGGCACAGAGGTCATTGGTTCAATACACTGGAACCATTCTCTAGTTGGGGTCTTACCAGAGACTTATATGCCCTCTCCTTTACATCCTTACTACAACTCTCGAATATCCTCATAACGATGTGCAGAGATCTGTACCCTTATTTACAATCCCGTTTATGTGATTACCCCAATGAAGATCTTTTCCATTTTAAAACTTAGGTACTTACAATCATCCCCATAAGGAACTTTCACCCGACCAACACAGTAATTAAAACTGAGAGGACTTTCCGGATTTGTGAAACTCACAACCTGACTTTTAGCTCATTGAAGAGCAGACATTCTTTTCGCAGAAGCAGAGACAAATTTTGACAATGATGAGATGAACCCCAAGCCCGAATATCTTGAAAGTTTAATCAAACTTTTAGCTTTCAAATGTAACTAGAAGTGGGGACGGGGGCTAAAACCCCCCTTAGCGTCTCCCTGGACCCACCTCCGTTAGAGATGCAATTAATTGTTGCTGGTGTTGAGAATATCCGATACAGTACAAACTGTAGGTTGTCCAACACGACAGGAGAAAGACATGAAAATACTTCTCCACTAGCAACCGCTAAAGAAGTGACCAGCATGTTGTACCCACTGTCGATGGGACAATCACATAGCATTCGCAGATATAAACTACGTAATATTCACGGTAAATTCACTCCTCATTAATTTCAAGCGCAATTAAATCAGATTACAGCAAAAAGACTCTATATGAAATGTGGACTACCTACTTAACATGGATATGTTTTTAGGCTGGGATCTGTCTCGAATTAGCGTCCTCAGTTTCATTGTAACTATAGCAACCAGTGTTCGTCTGTGTCGTTGCTTACGCTATTATACAAGGCTGGGAAATACAAGGCCTCGCTGGTCGTGAAACTGGTTCCCGCTCGGGCTTGCGAAACGCATCGTTTTGCCGCTAGTTGCGTGCTTCTTAGACATAAAATTGCGCGGGCGGGGTACCGGTACTCATTCAAACATTCACGAGCGTGTCAAGACGTATTTTTGTATTTTATGAGCTTTCTTGTGCTAGCGCAGGTGATTATAATTGAGTGATTGAAATTAATGGCCGTATTTACGTAACGTGAAATCGGATAAACTTTAAAAAACATGGTGTACTATAGTGTTTCGTATTGTAAATCAAAAATCTCAAAAGGGTGTGGTATTTCATTTCATAGATTTCCGAAAGACGAGGAACTTAAAACTAAATGGTGTTTGGCAATTTCTCGTCAGGGAAATAGACTGGGATCTTTGTGGAAACCTAGTGTACATTCCACTGTTTGCAGTAGGCATTTTAAGAACTCAGATTACAGTGTGAGCACAGCACTAAAAATCCCACTTCCGAACGTCATACCATCCATATTTCAAGACTTTCCCAGACACAAACACAATCACATACAGGAAGATCACTTAAGAGGAAGGCTTTAGAAGTGGGAAATGAAGCTAAACCCTACAAGAAAATTGAACTTCATGTGGAACCAAGCACATCTACAGCCAGTGAAGAGAATGGCCCTCCACCTGTACTTATCAGTGAACCATTATATAAAACCACAGCCAGACATAAACTATACTGTACTAAATTAGGTTTGAAACTGAAAAGAATAGCCGGAAATGTAGGAAACAAAGAGCACTTATAGCAAAGTAGAAACATATTATTACATCTTCAAAAGAAAGGGTGCATCAACTCAAAAATAAAAAGAAAAACATGGACTTGACAGTCAACTAAATAAAATGACAGGACTAGCTGAACAAGGTGATTTGAAAGCAAATTTCTTGATTGAGCAGATTCAGGCTTTTTATAACAAAAATGTAAATTTTGCCATTGATGCTTTCACGGCCCGTACCTACAGACATGATAAAAGTGTAAATTCAGAGAGAACACTATAAAGGTCTGCATATTACTGTCCGACAGGTCATCTACAGACTAATTTAACAAACATTTTTAAAAGTGCTTATAAATTATTTGATCCTTAACTCAGCAGTGATAATTACTTTTTTCTGTTTTCAGAATCTGTAGTTACTCTGTCATCAGTTTCACTGGCAATGATAGCTGGATGTTTGATACATGTAGCAGAAGAAGAAACTAGCTGTGACAGTTGTCTACAGATATTATCCTTACCTGCAACTGATAGTCCTGCAGTATGCTTAATCCGTTTTCAAGACAGGGGAGGGTTAAGGTACCCTAACGCTTTCTTCAGGGCTTTGATACAAATGTGTTACAGTTTTGTTATTGAAGCAATGCACTATCACCCAAGAAAACACTATCTACCGATCTGTACCCACTACCTGAAAGACAGGTTTTTAAGGGAACTCATGTGCAGGACCTGCAATAACGAAACATTGCCACTATTGTTGCTGCAGAAATGACTCAATCCTTTGTTGGACAATATTGCAAGGAATATTTCATCAAAGTGCCAAAATATTCCGAATCTGGACCGAAAACCTTTGAACAGAAAAGTGTTAAAGTTAAATTAGGCTAGGCAGTGATGTAGGATTCAAATGGTGACTCTGAACTGGAGACCCATTACAAATACTACATTTTAAGTAATAGTTTTTACGTGAGTATAAACTGGCTATATATTTCCCAAACACTTGAAAACACCTTTGTAAATATGTATAAATTCGTGTTGACTGGGGGTCCATACTACGACGACTCATAACCTCAAGATACTGATGTAAATAAGTTTCCAACAGGACACGTTAATATCATATTGACGGGATTATTTGCACTACAACAAAAATGGATCACGATCAACATTAAAACACGTGGTTTCTCCGTAAGTATCATAATTGGCTATATATTAGCGAATTTCCACAAGCACTTGTCACAAAACCCATGCTGAACATAGGAAGACATTCAAAACTTGTGTCTAAGAAAGGCGATCCTAGCGGGAGAACTGAAAACTAAATTCGGTGATCCCACTTCTCATGGCTCATTTCCCAGCCTTGTATAATAGCGTGAGCAACGGTCTGTGTACACTAGGTCAGTAGCGTCATCTTCTCAGTGTGCGCTTTCTTCCTGTAACTATAGCAACCAGTATTCGTCTATGTACACTAGGTCAGTAACGTCATCTTCTCAGTGTGCGCTTTTTTCCTGTAACTATAGCAACCAGTATTCGTCTATGTACACTAGGTCAGTAACGTCATCTTCTCAGTGTGCGCTTTCTTCCTGTAACTATAGCAACCAGTATTCGTCTATGTACACTAGGTCAGTAGCGTCATCTTCTCACTGTGCGCTTTCTTCCTGTAACTATAGCAACCAGTGTTCGTCTATGTACACTAGGTCAGTAGCACTGTGCGCTTTCTTCCTGTAACTAAGAACTTGACAACATCTCGTAACAAGTCAAACCCGTTTTACTCCTCAGTAGAGAACTAAAATCCTTGAACTGGCCGGAGAACAAACCCATCGCCTTGGAATAAGAGACAGTCACACTACCTCTACAGGGTTGGCTAATGAATACTTAATTGTGGAAAGGTGCAAAGTGCCAAATTTATGAACAGAAGTTATTACAAAAAAATCTGTCTGCAGTGCAGTGTTTTAATGATTTATTCCTCAAACGTTTTAAAGTTACAAATGAGAGTTTCTTACCATACAATTGGCAGATTCATGACGAAGTTGGAATATTTTGGTGCTGAAGGAAATTCAAACTTAAACGTTCATGAAAGGTTCTAACCCCGTCATATTATTGTAGGTTCCGTGTCCTCAGTCACTCTCCACAGATCTGCTTATTTTTTTATAATCATTCCCGCCCACATAAGGGATCATAACCTTTAAATCTCTTTTATTTGTAATCTGTAATTGAGTTCACTGAGAAACTAGATTCAAAGATAGCAGATTGAATGTCGTTTTTGAAATGTTTTTGAAATGTTTAGATTTTTTGTAGATTATCTCGTCTGCCACAGCTTGAATGTTAAAAAAAATTGAACTATTAATGGAAATTACTTTCAAAGGTTTAACAACCTTTGCTTCCTCGACCATTTTGCATAGGTCACTGGGTACAAATGCCTCCGTTCGTCACTGACGTACTTCTCTCTATCAAGCAACACCTCCTAGATAATAAGGCCTCACAACAGCGCTGTGACGTCACGCTACGGAGGCGATCGCAATCCAAAGAAACGCAAAGCATGGTCACACACAAACATGATTTTAATGCTTTTAGCTTGTGGAATAACTTATTTACCAACAAATAAAGTTTAAATTTTAGAGGACATTGAATTATATTGCCATTATTACCGTATCTTAGAGAGACTGTCATTAAAGATAAACAACACACTGTTTTAAATCACGGCAGCATTTACAATGTTAACTTACTCCAGGCTAACACAGAACTGAAATTCACAAACATATTTCAATTGGCATAGGCACTGAATAGACAGTAAATGATTTTAAAATAAAAAGAGAACGCATAAAATTAGTTTAGGCCTAACATTTAGACTGTACTACAAAAATATGATACACTAACTTCACATTTATTTACAAACTTCCATTTTGGGAAAATTTAGAAAGACACTGAGTTCATAATATTAAGGAAGAGGAGCATAACATTCACCTGGTCTGTAGGTAGGCCTAGGTCCAAATTATAACATATTGGCATTAAAGTTAATAAGATATATATCATCATATATCAAGCATGCTAGTAATGCAAAATGACTTCGATACTTTTGCCTATTACATGAGTACTGCACACACCTATTTTGAGAAAATTACAGACTTTCTTGAATTTGTACAATATCTTGTGGATTCATTAGTTTTGTTCCTGCAGTAGTTATTTATTAGAATAGTTGTACACTTCCAAATAATGTTGTAATACAAATATTCTGAAGTGTGCTCCGTACATTCATTCCTGTCGTCTATACATTCATCAGCTGAGAGAACAATTTGCAGGATCACATCACTTACATACTTCTTATGGTTATTTAAGCTAAGGAATTTTCTCTCACTTTCTGGCCTCAACATCTTTTTTATGATGACATATGTGTATGTAACTAAGTGTACAGCTGTTTCTGCAGGATATTTCAAATTGCCCCTATTGAGGCTGTCAATAACATTATGATGACTGTTTCTAACAGTAACATCTTTCAAAACTAAGAAATCTGCACAGTAATTACAATTTAATTTCTTGAGAAGAGAATGACAACAATAACCTGCTATGTATGTTAAAACACTTGCAATACCAGATGTGCTGTCAAGATCTGAGTCTGTTACATTGAGCTCGCCTGTAAATGTTTGAAATGAGGAAACTGCACAATAATCATGATCTAACAGTATATCTTCATCAACAATATCATTTACAACAATTTTCCTACCATTAGAAATGGGAAGTTCAATTGAATTCAAGATTCTTATTTTCTTCTCAATTTCAAACACCTGTCGAACAGAAACATGGTATTGGCCACCTGCAAGTTGCCTGTATTCACCAAATCGTGCCTCTAATGCATCTGTCTGAAACTTTCCAGGAAGAAAATATGACCATTTCAGTACTTCAGAACAAAACTCTGTTAGCTGTATAAGGCAGCGAGTTGTTTGAGTAAGAGCCCTATGCGTTTGACTAGACAATTTGCCACATTTCAGACCTAGATTATCCCAGTGATCTAACCACTGAACAAACTTCATTAAAAAACCCTTCCGTTCATCACCAGGTTTGTTGGTGAGAGGCTGTTGAAATTTATCATTAAGTCTTACACCTTTGAAAGGGGTCTTTACATTAACAATCTGCCACCAGGTAGTGATTACTTTTACAAATTCAGCTGTGCCCTCGTATGATGTTAAATTGCGCTTTTCTCCTACAACTAGTAAAGCATTTACTATATGGTCATTAAACAACTGACACACATATTTCACATTTTGTCTTTCAAAAGTTGAAGGCCATAGAGCTTTGACAGTCAAACCATACCCATGTTTTACAAGGTCATTCCCTTCAGCCTCAAACAAGTCCCTTATAGCTTTGAAAGATGCAACTTTAACTTTAGAAAAATCATCAAAGTCAGGATACACAAATTCCAAACCATTAGTTTTCTGGTTGAGCCAATTATTTCTGATGCATTTAAATAAATGCACAGTGTCAATGAGATAAAAAAGAGACTTGTTAGGATTTCCAGGATTACAATACTCAGTTTTAAGTTGAGGTGGATTTGAAAATTTTGACATTGCTTTGGTGTTGAGAGCATTATTATCGGTCACAACAGCCAGAACATTAAATCCCATAGATTCCAAACCAACAATAACCTTTGACATGATACTGTGTAAATCATCACCTGTTAACTTGGACACAGGGAGAATATGAACTACTTCCTTCTTTGATGATAAAATGCTCTGAATCATAAATACATGTGCTGATGCAGCAACATTGGTAGTGTTAGCACATGAGCCTACAATGTTCCCTCCCTTGAAGTCCATGTATGGTTTAATGTGAATTTCATCTACCATCAATGTTACAAATTTGTCGTTCTGTTGAAAACCTTGAACTTTCTGTTTTATATATTCCAGAAAATATGTAGGGTTCTGTTCTAATATTGGGCTACCATTCAGACTGGAACATACTCTTTTCAAAGTATTAACATGTGGCAAAATTAAATTACTTCTATGTCTCATAAATTTGTAAGCATGAGGAGAAATCAGTTGGAAGATTGAACAAATATCAAGAAAATCATTATCATACTCCCTTTTGTGTTTAGGAACTAAGGTAAGTTTTAACTGTGAAATTATTAAATTAAACGTGGGGTCATCTTCCTCAGTGATCAATTCACCCACTAGGCCTAGAATTAGCTTATTTGTTGTATCCTTCTGCACACTGTTACACTCATTCCCTGTAATGTACCTATGGAATTTTGTAACTAAAGAATGTACTTCATTTGTGTTGGTAATTTTGTCTACATTAGAAAATTTACACTGCAATAAAACCCCTTTAGAATACACTTTTGAGGTCATGTCCTCTTCAATTATTATATATGCTATGCAATGTGGTTGCTTTAATGTATCCATGTACAGAAAAATTACTTGCATTTCCTTCACAACAGTACACCAACCATCAGGTAACATCAACATGTTTATTTTACTTTTCAGTTGTGTTAGATTGTGGACTGAAATTCTGTCTGTGTATGAGGCATGACTGTTGATACTATCTTCAATTGCTCTGTTTATTGATTCCCTCTCTATTCTACTTCTCTTTTTGTCCGGTTCTTCTCTTGAACTGGTAGAATGTGAAGATAAATATGATGGACAGTTGGGAAAGATACAGGGGACTGCATTCTCTGACAGTCGTGGACTTGGAAGAGGAGCAGTTAAAGTTTTTCCTGTCTTTGAATCAGTAGCAGTTACTTCCCACAAGACATCACTGGCTTTGAAATGTCTGTGGCATACCTATAAAATAAGATACCGGTACTACTGTGAGCCAACTTCATGCATTTACAGAGTGAATAGGCCTACATATGTAGGCATGTAGTTTAATGTGTATAATAAATCTAATTTGGGTAATAATAATAATAATAATAATAATGTATCCCTTGATTGTAAGCTAACATAACCTCATATCTTACGAGAGTAAACATACCTACATATCACCAGTTGCTGCGTGTAGTTTAATACCTAATACGCCTATGTGCATTATGATTATGTGAGAATGTAAAAGTAACAGTTACTCACCACCGAGTATTTAGTAACTCTGTAATCTTGTCTTGGAATTGCACGTAACCATCTCTGCTACATAACCTCATATTTCGGAAACTTAAACACAGGGACTTTGTTATCATTATCGTAATTTCCCTTGCAGTTGGGCACACAACACTTTAGCACCATTGTACACAACGATTCGCAACTGGTACAATTAAAATAATTAAAACACTTCTACATAATTGCACCAACACGTTGCCACACTCATTGCTTTCTTAACACTGAGAAGGTTCAAGTTTGCCTCCCGGTAGTGACGTCACGGTAGACATGCCGAACAGTTGTGAGGCCTTATTATCTAGGAGGTGTTGTATCAAGGCAAACTCAGAGTCACATGGAATATTTATATACATACCTTATAATTTGGAGAGCAATTATTCACAAAATAGGACAGAATATAAGTCTATGCATGCACTTATCAGTCCAGGAAAGAGAAATAAAGCAACTGAATGGCACATTTCACCGTTCTTATGAAATTATCAGGCATCTCAGCACTATTGCCATCTAGCGGCGTCATTTATTTAACCGTTTGGAATTCTCAGCGGACATAGCCGTTTTCACATGTGATCCTCCTCGGTATCCTGCACCTTTCAAACCACATCACATTTTTCATGAAATTGGCACTTTGCACCTTTCTACAGTTAAGTATCCAATTCGATCAGTATTATACTTACAAGGTCTAGAATATTGTTACGAATAAAACAGCGTCTGCTTTATTACTCTTTATTGCTCTTATTTATTTCAGGATGACCTAATAAATGTCCACACTCATATACTGTACACACACATCGGTAGATGCAGAGTGGGCCTCGGCCCATAAGTGGCTACGGCTGGTCCGTGGTCCAAGCGCTCTGCACTCTGACCGGCCAACCGAGCAGAGGAGGGGTGGCCACGGCTCTACCGTGGCTTACGCCTCTGCATTCGGGAGACGGGACAGGGCTGGACCTCACGGCTGGCCCCAAGAGTCGGCTCTCCTGACAATGGTTTTCCGTTTCTCCTGCACTAAGGCGAATGCCAGGACAGTTACTATAGACCACGGCCACCAACCCCTTCATCTTCTCCGAGCATCAACTTCACCGTAACAAGTCTCCCGGCCTGAGAGACGGCGTCACCGTCTAAGAGGCCCGCCTCCCCCTTCAGGGGAGGAATAAAAACATTTTAGTAGTAGCAGTTCTATTCAACCTTGCATGGCCACGCTTACTAACCGCTGTCTACAAATCATTAATCTATCCTTCAGTCTCCGCCAGCGTATGAAACTACAGCACTTGACGTTGTAAACACTGCGCCGATCTTCTGGAGCTTGCAAGTTACTTCGGTTGAGCTGCTCGTCTTCGGCTTCTTCATGACTTTAGATCTTCATATTTGGATTGTGTTGTGACTTTGTGCCTGACGGTT